>NW_027141828.1:32500-37500 GCF_036365525.1 Heterodontus francisci
TGAGAGAAGTGAGCTTGAGTGAATGGAGAGAGAGAGAGAGAGAAAGAGAAGAGAGATTGAGTGAATGGAGAGAGAGAGAGAGAGAGAGAGAAGAGAGATTGAGTGAATGGAGAGAGAGACAGAGAGAGGAGAGATTGAGTGAATGGAGAGAGAGAGAGAGATGGAGAGAGAGAAGAGAGATTGAGTGAATGGAGAGAGAGAGAGAGAGAAGAGAGATTGATTGAATGGAGTGAGAGAGAGAAGCGAGCTTGAGTGAATGGAGAGAGAGAGAGAGAAAGAGAAGAGAGTTTAAGTGAATGGAGAGAGAGACAGAGAGAGAGAGAAGAGAGATTGAGTGAATGGAGAGAGAGAGAGAGTGAGATTGATTGAATGGAGAGAGAGAGAGTGAGGGAGAGATGATGAAAGCGAGAGAGAGAATAGAGATTGAGTGAATGGAGAGAGTGAATGAAGAGAGATTGAGTGAATGGAGAGAGACAGTGAGAGAGAGGAGAGAGAGAGAGAGAGAGAGAAGAGAGCTTGAGTGAATGGAGTGAGAGAGAGAGAGAGAGAGAGAGAGAGAGAGAAGAGAGATTGAGTGAATGGAGAGAGAGAGAGAGAAGAGAGATTGAGTGAATGGAGAGAGAGAGAGAGAGAGAGAAGAGAGACTGAGTGAATGGAGAGGGACAGTGAGAGAGAGAAGAGAGATTGAGTGAATGTAGAGAGAGAGAGAGAGAGAAGTGAGATTGAGTGAATGGAGAGAGAGAGAGAGAGAAGAGAGATTGAGTGAATGGAGAGAGAGAGAGAAGAGAGATTGAGAGAATGGAGAGAGAGACAGAGAGAAGAGAGATTGAGTGAATGGAGTGAGAGAGAGAAGCGAGCTTGAGTGAATGGAGAGAGAGAGAAAGAGAAGAGAGATTGAGTGAATGGAGAGAGAGAGAGAGAGAGAGAGAGAAGAGAGATTGAGTGAATGGAGAGAGAGACAGAGAGAGGAGAGATTGAGTGAATGGAGAGAGAGAGAGAGAGAGAGAGAAGAGAGATTGAGTGAATGGAGAGAGAGAGAGAAGAGAGATTGTGTGAATGGAGAGAGAGATAAAGAGAGGGAGAGAGAGAGAGGGAAGAGAGATTGAGTGAATGGAGAGAGAGAGAGAGAGAGAGAGAGAGAGTGAGATTGAGTGAATGGAGAGAGAGAGAGTGAGGGAGAGATGTCGAAAGCGAGAGAGAGAATAGAGATTGAGTGAATGGAGAGAGTGAATGAAGAGAGATTGAGTGAATGGAGAGAGACAGTGAGAGAGAGAAGAGAGATTGAGTGAATGGAGAGGGAGAGAGAGAGAGAAGTGAGATTGAGAGAATGCAGAGAGAGACAGAGAGAAGAGAGATTGAGTGAATGGAGTGAGAGAGAGAAGCGAGCTTGAGTTAATGGAGAGAGAGAGAGAGTGAAAGAGAAGAGAGATTGAGTGAATGGAGAGAGAGAGAGAGAGAGAAGAGAGATTGAGGGAATGGAGAGAGAGACAGAGAGAGGAGAGATTGAGTGAATGGAGAGAGAGAGAGAGAGAGAGAAGAGAGATTGAATGAATGGAGAGAGAGAGAGAGAAGAGAGATTGAGTGAATGGAGAGAGAGAGAGAGACTGAGTGAATGGAGAGAGACAGTGAGAGAGAGAAGAGAGATTGAGTGAATGGAGAGCGAGAGAGAGAGAGAAGTGAGATTGAGTGAATGGAGAGAGAGAGAGAGAAGAGAGATTGACTGAATGGGGAGGAAGAGAGAGAGAGAGAGAGAGAGAGAGAGATTGAGTGAATGGAGAGAGAGAGAGAGAAGAGAGACTGAGTGAATGGAGAGAGAGAGAGAGAGGAGAGATTGAGTGAATGGACAGTGAGAGCGATACAGAGAGAGAGAGAGAGAGAGAGAGAGGAGATTGAGAGAATGGAGAGAGAGAGAGAGAGAGAGAGAGAGAGAGAGAGAAGAGAGACTGAGTGAATGGAGAGAGACAATGAGAGACAGAAGAGAGATTGAGTGAATGGAGAGAGAGAGAGAGAGAGAGAGAAGTGAGATTGAGTGAATGGAGAGAGAGAGAGAGCAGAGAGATTGAGTGAATGGAGAGAGAGAGAGAAGAGAGATTGAGAGAATGGAGAGAGAGACAGAGAGAAGAGAGATTGAGTGAATGGAGTGAGAGAGAGAAGCGAGCTTGAGTGAATGGAGAGAGAGAGAGAGAGAGAAAGAGAAGAGAGATTGAGTGAATGGAGAGAGAGAGAGAGAGAAGAGAGATTGAGTGAATGGAGAGAGAGACAGAGAGAGGAGAGATTGAGTGAATGGAGAGAGAGAGAGAGAGAGAAGAGAGATTGAGTGAATGGAGAGAGAGAGAGAAGAGAGATTGTGTGAATGGAAAAGAGAGAGAAAGAGAGGGAGAGAGAGAGAGGGAAGAGAGATTGAGTGAATGGAGAGAGAGAGAGAGAGAGAGAGAGAGAGAGAGTGAGATTGAGTGAATGGAGAGAGAGAGAGTGAGGGAGAGATGTCGAAAGCGAGAGAGAGAATAGAGATTGAGTGAATGGAGAGAGTGAATGAAGAGAGATTGAGTGAATGGAGAGAGACAGTGAGAGAGAGAAGAGAGATTGAGTGAATGGAGAGGGAGAGAGAGAGAGAAGTGAGATTGAGAGAATGCAGAGAGAGACAGAGAGAAGAGAGATTGAGTGAATGGAGTGAGAGAGAGAAGCGAGCTTGAGTTAATGGAGAGAGAGAGAGAGTGAAAGAGAAGAGAGATTGAGTGAATGGAGAGAGAGAGAGAGAGAGAGAGAGAGAAGAGAGATTGAGGGAATGGAGAGAGAGACAGAGAGAGGAGAGATTGAGTGAATGGAGAGAGAGGGAGAGAGAGAGAAGAGAGATTGAATGAATGGAGAGAGAGAGAGAGAAGAGAGATTGAGTGAATGGAGAGAGAGAGAGAGACTGAGTGAATGGAGAGAGACAGTGAGAGAGAGAAGAGAGATTGAGTGAATGGAGAGCGAGAGAGAGAGAGAAGTGAGATTGAGTGAATGGAGAGAGAGAGAGAGAAGAGAGATTGACTGAATGGGGAGGAAGAGAGAGAGAGAGAGAGAGAGAGAGAGATTGAGTGAATGGAGAGAGAGAGAGAGAAGAGAGACTGAGTGAATGGAGAGAGAGAGAGAGAGGAGAGATTGAGTGAATGGACAGTGAGAGCGATACAGAGAGAGAGAGAGAGAGAGAGAGAGGAGATTGAGTGAATGGAGAGAGAGAGAGAGAGAGAGAGAGAGAGAGAGAAGAGAGACTGAGTGAATGGAGAGAGACAATGAGAGACAGAAGAGAGATTGAGTGAATGGAGAGAGAGAGAGAGAGAGAGAGAAGTGAGATTGAGTGAATGGAGAGAGAGAGAGAAGAGAGATTGAGTGAATGGAGAGAGAGAGAGAAGAGAGATTGAGAGAATGGAGAGAGAGACAGAGAGAAGAGAGATTGAGTGAATGGAGTGAGAGAGAGAAGCGAGCTTGAGTGAATGGAGAGAGAGAGAGAGAGAGAGAAAGAGAAGAGAGATTGAGTGAATGGAGAGAGAGAGAGAGAGAAGAGAGATTGAGTGAATGGAGAGAGAGACAGAGAGAGGAGAGATTGAGTGAATGGAGAGAGAGAGAGAGAGAGAAGAGAGATTGAGTGAATGGAGAGAGAGAGAGAAGAGAGATTGTGTGAATGGAAAAGAGAGAGAAAGAGAGGGAGAGAGAGAGAGGGAAGAGAGATTGAGTGAATGGAGAGAGAGAGAGAGAGAGAGAGAGTGAGATTGAGTGAATGGAGAGAGAGAGAGTGAGGGAGAGATGTCGAAAGCGAGAGAGAGAATAGAGATTGAGTGAATGGAGAGAGTGAATGAAGAGAGATTGAGTGAATGGAGAGAGACAGTGAGAGAGAGAAGATTGAGTGAATGGAGAGAGAGAGAGAGAGAGAAGTGAGATTGAGTGAATGGAGAGAGAGAGAGAGAAGAGAGATTGAGTGAATGGAGAGAGAGAGAGAAGAGAGATTGTGTGAATGGAGAGAGAGAGAAAGAGAGGGAGAGAGAGAGAGGGAAGAGAGATTGAGTGAATGGAGAGAGAGAGAGAGAGAGAGAGAGAGTGAGATTGAGTGAATGGAGAGAGAGAGAGTGAGGGAGAGATGTCGAAAGCGAGAGAGAGAATAGAGATTGAGTGAATGGAGAGAGTGAATGAAGAGAGATTGAGTGAATGGAGAGAGACAGTGAGAGAGAGAAGAGAGATTGAGTGAATGGAGAGGGAGAGAGAGAGAGAAGTGAGATTGAGTGAATGGAGAGAGAGAGAGAGAAGAGAGATTGAGTGAATGGAGGGAGAGAGACAGAGAGACTGAGTGAATGGAGAGAGACAGGGAGAGAGAGAAGAGAGATTGAGTGAATGGAGAGCGAGAGAGAGAGAGAGGTGAGATTGAGTGAATGGAGAGAGAGAGAGAGAAGAGAGATTGACTGAATGGGGAGGAAGAGAGAGAGAGAGAGAGAGAGAGATTGAGTGAATGGAGAGAGAGAGAGAGAAGAGAAACTGAGTGAATGGAGAGAGACAATGAGAGAGAGAAGAGAGATTGAGTGAATGGAGAGAGAGAGAGAGAGAGAGAAGTGAGATTGAGTGAATGGAGAGAGAGAGAGAGAAGAGAGATTGAGTGAATGGAGAGAGAGAGAGAAGAGAGATTGAGAGAATGGAGAGAGAGACAGAGAGAAGAGAGATTGAGTGAATGGAGTGAGAGAGAGAAGCGAGCTTGAGTGAATGGAGAGAGAGAGAGAGAGAGAGAGAGAAAGAGAAGAGAGATTGAGTGAATGGAGAGAGAGAGAGAGAGAAGAGAGATTGAGTGAATGGAGAGAGAGACAGAGAGAGGAGAGATTGAGTGAATGGAGAGAGAGAGAGAGAGAGAAGAGAGATTGAGTGAATGGAGAGAGAGAGAGAAGAGAGATTGTGTGAATGGAAAAGAGAGAGAAAGAGAGGGAGAGAGAGAGAGGGAAGAGAGATTGAGTGAATGGAGAGAGAGAGAGAGAGAGAGA
>NW_027141828.1:42500-50000 GCF_036365525.1 Heterodontus francisci
CAGTGAGAGAGAGAAGTGAGCTTGAGTGAATGTAGAGAGAGAGAGAGAAAGAGAAGAGAAATTGAGTGAATGGAGAGAGAGAGAGAGAGAGAGAAGAGAGATTGAGTGAATGGAGAGAGAGACAGAGAGAGGAGAGATTGAGTGAATGGAGAGAGAGAGAGAGATGGAGAGAGAGAAGAGAGATTGATTGAATGGAGTGAGAGAGAGAAGCGAGCTTGAGTGAATGGAGAGAGAGAGAGAGAGAGAGAAAGAGAAGAGAGTTTAAGTGAATGGAGAGAGAGACAGAGAGAGAGAGAAGAGAGATTGAGTGAATGGAGAGAGAGAGAGAGTGAGATTGATTGAATGGAGAGCGAGAGAGTGAGGGAGAGATGATGAAAGCGAGAGAGAGAATAGAGATTGAGTGAATGGAGAGAGTGAATGAAGAGAGATTGAGTGAATGGAGAGAGACAGTGAGAGAGAGGAGAGAGAGAGAGAGAGAGAGAAGAGAGCTTGAGTGAATGGAGTGAGAGAGAGAGAGAGAGAAGAGAGATTGAGTGAATGGAGAGAGATTGAGTGAATGGAGAGAGAGAGAGAGAAGAGAGATTGAGTGAATGGAGAGAGAGAGAGAGAGAGAGAGAGAGAGAGAAGAGAGACTGAGTGAATGGAGAGACACAGTGAGAGAGAGAAGAGAGATTGAGTGAATGGAGAGAGAGAGAGAGAGAGAAGTGAGATTGAGTGAATGGAGAGAGAGAGTGAGAGAAGAGAGATTGAGTGAATGGAGAGAGAGAGAGAAGAGAGATTGAGAGAATGGAGAGAGAGACAGAGAGAAGAGAGATTGAGTGAATGGAGTGAGAGAGAGAAGCGAGCTTGAGTGAATGGAGAGAGAGAGAAAGAGAAGAGAGATTGAGTGAATGGAGAGAGAGATAGAGAGAGAGAAGAGAGATTGAGTGAATGGAGAGATAGACAGAGAGAGGAGAGATTGAGTGAATGGAGAGAGAGAGAGAGAGAGAGAGAAGAGAGATTGAGTGAATGGAGAGAGAGAGAGAGAGAGAAGTGAGATTGAGTGAATGGAGAGAGAGAGAGAGAGAAGAGAGATTGACTGAATGGGGAGGAAGAGAGAGAGAGAGAGAGAGAGAGATTGAGTGAATGGAGAGAGAGAGAGAGAAGAGAGACTGAGTGAATGGAGAGAGACAGTGAGAGAGAGGAGAGAGATTGAGTGAATGGAGAGGGAGAGAGAGAGAGAAGTGAGATTGAGTGAATGGAGAGAGAGAGAGAGAAGAGAGATTGAGTGAATGGAGAGAGAGAGAGAGAGAGAGAGAGAGAGACTGAGTGAATGGAGAGAGACAGTGAGAGAGAGAAGAGAGATTGAGTGAATGGAGAGCGAGAGAGAGAGAGAAGTGAGATTGAGTGAATGGAGAGAGAGAGAGAGAAGAGAGATTGACTGAATGGGGAGGAAGAGAGAGAGAGAGAGAGAGAGAGATTGAGTGAATGGAGAGAGAGAGAGAGAAGAGAGACTGAGTGAATGGAGAGAGAGAGAGAGAGGAGAGATTGAGTGAATGGACAGTGAGAGCGATACAGAGAGAGAGAGAGAGAGAGAGGAGATTGAGTGAATGGAGAGAGAGAGAGAGAGAGAGAAGAGAGACTGAGTGAATGGAGAGAGACAATGAGAGAGAGAAGAGAGATTGAGTGAATGGAAGAGAGAGAGAGAGAGAAGTGAGATTGAGTGAATGGAGAGAGAGAGAGAGAAGAGAGATTGAGTGAATGGAGAGAGAGAGAGAAGAGAGATTGAGAGAATGGAGAGAGAGACAGAGAGAAGAGAGATTGAGTGAATGGAGTGAGAGAGAGAAGCGAGCTTGAGTGAATGGAGAGAGAGAGAGAGAGAAAGAGAAGAGAGATTGAGTGAATGGAGAGAGAGAGAGAGAGAAGAGAGATTGAGTGAATGGAGAGAGAGACAGAGAGAGGAGAGATTGAGTGAATGGAGAGAGAGAGAGAGAGAGAAGAGAGATTGAGTGAATGGAGAGAGAGAGAGAAGAGAGATTGTGTGAATGGAAAAGAGAGAGAAAGAGAGGGAGAGAGAGAGAGGGAAGAGAGATTGAGTGAATGGAGAGAGAGAGAGAGAGAGAGATAGAGAGAGAGTGAGATTGAGTGAATGGAGAGAGAGAGAGTGAGGGAGAGATGTCGAAAGCGTGAGAGAGAATAGAGATTGAGTGAATGGAGAGAGTGAATGAAGAGAGATTGAGTGAATGGAGAGAGACAGTGAGAGAGAGAAGAGAGATTGAGTGAATGGAGAGAGAGAGAGAGAGAGAAGTGAGATTGAGTGAATGGAGAGAGAGAGAGAGAAGAGAGATTGAGTGAATGGAGAGAGAGAGAGAGAAGAGAGACTGAGTGAATGGAGAGAGACAGTGAGAGAGAGAAGAGAGATTGAGTGAATGGAGAGAGAGAGAGAGAGAGAAGTGAGATTGAGTGAATGGAGAGAGAGAGAGAGAAGTGAGATTGAGTGAATGGAGAGAGAGAGAGAGAAGAGAGACTGAGTGAATGGAGAGAGAGAGAGAGAGGAGAGATTGAGTGAATGGACAGTGAGAGCGATAGAGAGAGAGAGAGAGAGAGAGAGAGAGGAGATTGAGTGAATGGAGAGAGAGAGAGAGAGAGAGAGAGAGAGAGAGAGAGCGAAAAGAGATTGAGTGAATGGAGAGAGTGAATGAAGAGAGATTGAGTGTATGGAGAGAGACAATGAGAGAGAGAAGAGAGATTGAGTGAATGGAGAGAGAGAGAGAGAGAGAAGTGAGATTGAGTGAATGGAGAGAGAGAGAGAGAAGAGAGATTGAGTGAATGGAGAGAGAGAGAGAAGAGAGATTGAGAGAATGGAGAGAGAGACAGAGAGAAGAGAGATTGAGCGAATGGAGTGAGAGAGAGAAGCGAGCTTGAGTGAATGGAGAGAGAGAGAGAGAGAAAGAGAAGAGAGATTGAGTGAATGGAGAGAGAGAGAGAGAGAAGAGAGATTGAGTGAATGGAGAGAGAGACAGAGAGAGGAGAGATTGAGTGAATGGAGAGAGAGAGAGAGAGAGAGAAGAGAGATTGAGTGAATGGAGAGAGAGAGAGAAGAGAGATTGGGTGAATGGAAAAGAGAGAGAAAGAGAGGGAGAGAGAGAGAGGGAAGAGAGATTGAGTGAATGGAGAGAGAGAGAGAGAGAGAGAGAGAGAGAGAGAGATTGAGTGAATGGAGAGAGAGAGAGTGAGGGAGAGATGTCGAAAGCGAGAGAGAGAATAGAGATTGAGTGAATGGAGAGAGTGAATGAAGAGAGATTGAGTGAATGGAGAGAGACAGTGAGAGAGAGAAGAGAGATTGAGTGAATGGAGAGAGAGAGAGAGAGAGAAGTGAGATTGAGTGAATGGAGAGAGAGAGAGAGAAGAGAGATTGAGTGAATGGAGAGAGAGAGAGAGAAGAGAGACTGAGTGAATGGAGAGAGACAGTGAGAGAGAGAAGAGAGATTGAGTGAATGGAGAGAGAGAGAGAGAGAGAGAGAGAAGTGAGATTGAGTGAATGGAGAGAGAGAGAGAGAAGTGAGATTGAGTGAATGGAGAGAGAGAGAGAGAAGAGAGACTGAGTGAATGGAGAGAGAGAGAGAGAGGAGAGATTGAGTGAATGGACAGTGAGAGCGATAGAGAGAGAGAGAGAGAGAGAGAGAGAGGAGATTGAGTGAATGGAGAGAGAGAGAGAGAGAGAGAGAGAGAGAGAGCGAAAAGAGATTGATTGAATGGAGAAAGAGAGAGCGAGAGAGAGAAAAGCAATTAAGTGAATGGAGAGAGAGAGAGAGAAGAGAGATTGAGCGAATGGAGAGACAGAGATAGTTAGAGAGAGAGTGAGATTGATTGAGTGAATGGAGAGAGAGAGAGAGAGATATATAGAGAGAGAGAGAGAGAGAGAGAGAGATAGAGAGAGAGGGAGAGAAGAGATTGAGTGAATGGAGAGAGAGAGAGAGGGAGAGAAAAAGAGAGAGAGAGTGAGAGTGAATAGAGATTGAGTGAATGGAGAGAGGGAGAGAGAGAGAGAGACAGAGAAAGAGAGAGAGAGAGAGAGAGAGAGAATAGAGATTGAGTGATTGGAGAAAGAGAGAGAGAGAGAGAGAAAAGCAATTGAGTGAATGGAGAGAGAGAGAGAGAAGAGAGATTGAGTGAATGGAGAGACAGAGAGAGATAGAGAGAGAGTGAGATTGAGTGAATGGAGAGAGAGAGAGGGAGAGAGAGAGAGAGAGAGAGATAGAGAGAGAGGGAGAGAAGAGATTGAGTGAATGGAGAGAGAGAGAGAGGGAGAGAGAGAGAGAGAAAGAGAGTGAGAGTGAGTAGAGATTGAGTGAATGGAGCGAGAGCGAGAGAGAGAGAGATTGAGTGAATGGAGAGAGTGAATGAAGAGAGATTGAGTGAATGGAGAGAGACAGTGAGACAGAGAAGAGAGATTGAGTGAATGGAGATAGAGAGAGAGAGAGAAGTGAGATTGAGTGAATGGAGAGAGAGAGAGAGAAGAGAGATTGAGTGAATGGAGAGAGAGAGAGAGAAGAGAGACTGAGTGAATGGAGAGAGACAGTGAGAGAGAGAAGAGAGATTGAGTGAATGGAGAGAGAGAGAGAGAGAGAAGTGAGATTGAGTGAATGGAGAGAGAGAGAGAGAAGTGAGATTGAGTGAATGGAGAGAGAGAGAGAAGAGAGAGACTGAGTGAATGGAGAGAGAGAGAGAGAGGAGAGATTGAGTGAATGGACAGTGAGAGCGATAGAGAGAGAGAGAGAGAGGAGATTGAGTGAATGGAGAGAGAGAGAGAGAGAGAGAGAGAGAGAGAGAGCGAAAAGAGATTGATTGAATGGAGAAAGAGAGAGCGAGAGAGAGAAAACCAATTAAGTGAATGGAGAGAGAGAGAGAGAAGAGAGATTGAGCGAATGGAGAGACAGAGATAGTTAGAGAGAGAGTGAGATTGATTGAGTGAATGGAGAGAGAGAGAGATATATATATAGAGAGAGAGAGAGATAGAGAGAGAGGGAGAGAAGAGATTGAGTGAATGGAGAGGGAGAGAGAGGGAGAGAAAAAAAGAGAGAGAGTGAGAGTGAATAGAGATTGAGTGAATGGAGAGAGGGAGAGAGAGAGAGAGAGAGAGAGAGAGAGAGAGAGAGAGAGAGAGAGAATAGAGATTGAGTGATTGGAGAAAGAGAGAGAGAGAGAGAGAAAAGCAATTGAGTGAATGGAGAGAGAGAGAGAGAAGAGAGATTGAGTGAATGGAGAGACGGAGAGAGATAGAGAGAGAGTGAGATTGAGTGAATGGAGAGAGAGAGAGAGAGAGAGAGAGAGAGAGAGAGAGAGAAATAGAGAGAGAGGGAGAGAAGAGATTGAGTGAATGGAGAGAGAGAGAGAGGGAGAGAGAGAGAGAGAAAGAGAGTGAGAGTGAGTAGAGATTGAGTGAATGGAGCGAGAGCGAGAGAGAGAGAGATTGAGTGAATGGAGAGAGAGGGATGAGAGATTGAGTGAATGGAGAGAAAGAGAGAGAGAAGAGAGATTGAGTGAATGGAGAGAGAGACAGAGCGAAGAGAGATTGAGTGAATGGAGAGAGAGACAGAGAGAAGAGAGATTGAGTGAATGGAGTGAGAGAGAGAAGCGAGCTTGAGTGAATGGAGAGAGAGAGAGAGAGAAAGAGAAGAGAGATTGAGTGAATGGAGAGAGAGAGAGAGAGAGAGAGAGAGAAGAGAGATTGAGTGAATGGAGAGAGAGAGAGAGAGAAGAGAGATTGAGTGAATGGAGTGAGAGAGAGAAGCGAGCTTGAGTGAATGGAGAGAGAGAGAGAGGAAAGAGAAGAGAGTTTGAGTGAATGGAGAGAGAGACAGAGAGAGAGAGAAGAGAGATTGAGTGAATGGAGAGAGAGAGAGAGAAGAGAGATTAAGTGAATGGAGAGAGAGACAGAGAGAAGAGAGATTGAGTGAATGGACAGTGAGAGCGATAGAGAGAGAGAGAGAGAGAGAGAGAGAGAGAGAGGAGATTGAGTGAATGGAGAGAGAGAGAGAGAGAGAGAGAGAGAGCGAAAAGAGATTGATTGAATGGAGAAAGAGAGAGCGAGAGAGAGAAAAGCAATTAAGTGAATGGAGAGAGAGAGAGAGAAGAGAGATTGAGCGAATGGAGAGACAGAGATAGTTAGAGAGAGAGTGAGATTTATTGAGTGAATGGAGAGAGAGAGAGAGAGAGATAGAGAGAGAGAGAGAGAGAGAGAGAGATAGAGAGAGAGGGAGAGAAGAGATTGAGTGAATGGAGAGAGAGAGAGAGAGAAGAGAGATTGAGTGAATGGAGAGAGAGAGAGAAGAGAGATTGAGAGAATGGAGAGAGAGACAGAGAGAAGAGAGATTGAGTGAATGGAGTGAGAGAGAGAGAGAGAGAGAGACTGAGTGAATGGAGAGAGACAGTGAGAGAGAGAAGAGAGATTGAGTGAATGGAGAGCGAGAGAGAGAGAGAAGTGAGATTGAGTGAATGGAGAGAGAGAGAGAGAAGAGAGATTGACTGAATGGGGAGGAAGAGAGAGAGAGAGAGAGAGAGAGATTGAGTGAATGGAGAGAGAGAGAGCGAAGAGAGACTGAGTGAATGGAGAGAGAGAGAGAGAGGAGAGATTGAGTGAATGGACAGTGAGAGCGATACAGAGAGAGAGAGAGAGAGAGAGGAGATTGAGTGAATGGAGAGAGACAATGAGAGAGAGAAGAGAGATTGAGTGAATGGAGAGAGAGAGAGAGAGAGAAGTGAGATTGAGTGAATGGAGAGAGAGAGAGAGAAGAGAGATTGAGTGAATGGAGAGAGAGAGAGAAGAGAGATTGAGAGAATGGAGAGAGAGACAGAGAGAAGAGAGATTGAGTGAATGGAGTGAGAGAGAGAAGCGAGCTTGAGTGAATGGAGAGAGAGAGAGAGAAAGAGAAGAGAGATTGAGTGAATGGAGAGAGAGAGAGAGAGAAGAGAGATTGAGTGAATGGAGAGAGAGAGAGAGAGAGAGAAGAGAGATTGAGTGAATGGAGAGAGAGAGAGAAGAGAGATTGTGTGAATGGAAAAGAGAGAGAAAGAGAGGGAGAGAGAGAGAGGGAAGAGAGATTGAGTGAATGGAGAGAGAGAGAGAGAGAGAGAGAGAGAGAGTGAGATTGAGTGAATGGAGAGAGAGAGAGTGAGGGAGAGATGTCGAAAGCGTGAGAGAGAATAGAGATTGAGTGAATGGAGAGAGTGAATGAAGAGAGATTGAGTGAATGGAGAGAGACAGTGAGAGAGAGAAGAGAGATTGAGTGAATGGAGAGAGAGAGAGAGAGAGAAGTGAGATTGAGTGAATGGAGAGAGAGAGAGAGAAGAGAGATTGAGTGAATGGAGAGAGAGAGAGAGAAGAGAGACTGAGTGAATGGAGAGAGACAGTGAGAGAGAGAAGAGAGATTGAGTGAATGGAGAGAGAGAGAGAGAGAGAGAAGTGAGATTCGGTGAATGGAGAGAGAGAGAGAGAAGTGAGATTGAGTGAATGGAGAG
>NW_027141828.1:60000-65000 GCF_036365525.1 Heterodontus francisci
AAGTGAGATTGAGTGAATGGAGAGAGACAATGAGAGAGAGAAGAGAGATTGAGTGAATGGAGAGAGAGAGAGAGAGAGAAGTGAGATTGAGTGAATGGAGAGAGAGAGAGAGAGAGAAGTGAGATTGAGTGAATGAAGAGAGATTGAGTGTATGGAGAGAGACAATGAGAGAGAGAAGAGAGATTGAGTGAATGGAGAGAGAGAGAGAGAGAGAAGTGAGATTGAGTGAATGGAGAGAGAGAGAGAGAAGAGAGATTGAGTGAATGGAGAGAGAGAGAGAAGAGAGATTGAGAGAATGGAGAGAGAGACAGAGAGAAGAGAGATTGAGTGAATGGAGTGAGAGAGAGAAGCGAGCTTGAGTGAATGGAGAGAGAGAGAGAGAGAAAGAGAAGAGAGATTGAGTGAATGGAGAGAGAGAGAGAGAGAAGAGAGATTGAGTGAATGGAGAGAGAGACAGAGAGAGGAGAGATTGAGTGAATGGAGAGAGAGAGAGAGAGAGAGAAGAGAGATTGAGTGAATGGAGAGAGAGAGAGAAGAGAGAGTGGGTGAATGGAAAAGAGAGAGAAAGAGAGGGAGAGAGAGAGAGGGAAGAGAGATTGAGTGAATGGAGAGAGAGAGAGAGAGAGAGAGAGAGAGAGTGAGATTGAGTGAATGGAGAGAGAGAGAGTGAGGAGAGATGTCGAAAGCGAGAGAGAGAATAGAGATTGAGTGAATGGAGAGAGTGAATGAAGAGAGATTGAGTGAATGGAGAGAGACAGTGAGAGAGAGAAGAGAGATTGAGTGAATGGAGAGAGAGAGAGAGAGAGAAGTGAGATTGAGTGAATGGAGAGAGAGAGAGAGAAGAGAGATTGAGTGAATGGAGAGAGAGTGAGAGAAGAGAGACTGAGTGAATGGAGAGAGACAGTGAGAGAGAGAAGAGAGATTGAGTGAATGGAGAGAGAGAGAGAGAGAGAGAAGTGAGATTGAGTGAATGGAGAGAAGTGAGATTGAGTGAATGGAGAGAGAGAGAGAGAAGAGAGACTGAGTGAATGGAGAGAGAGAGAGAGAGGAGAGATTGAGTGAATGGACAGTGAGAGCGATAGAGAGAGAGAGAGAGAGAGAGAGAGGAGATTGAGTGAATGGAGAGAGAGAGAGAGAGAGAGAGAGAGAGAGAGAGCGAAAAGAGATTGATTGAATGGAGAAAGAGAGAGCGAGAGAGAGAAAAGCAATTAAGTGAATGGAGAGAGAGAGAGAGAAGAGAGATTGAGCGAATGGAGAGACAGAGATAGTTAGAGAGAGAGTGAGATTGATTGAGTGAATGGAGAGAGAGAGAGAGAGATATATAGAAAGAGATAGAGAGAGAGAGATAGAGAGAGAGGGAGAGAAGAGATTGAGTGAATGGAGAGAGAGAGAGAGGGAGAGAAAAAGAGAGAGAGAGTGAGAGTGAATAGAGATTGAGTGAATGGAGAGAGGGAGAGAGAGAGAGAGAGAGAGAAGAGAGAGAGAGAGAGAGAGAGAGAGAGAATAGAGATTGAGTGATTGGAGAAGAGAGAGAGAGAGAGAGAAAAGCAATTGAGTGAATGGAGAGAGAGAGAGAGAAGAGAGATTGAGTGAATGGAGAGACAGAGAGAGATAGAGAGAGAGTGAGATTGAGTGAATGGAGAGAGAGAGAGAGAGAGAGAGAGAGAGAGATAGAGAGAGAGGGAGAGAAGAGATTGAGTGAATGGAGAGAGAGAGAGAGGGAGAGAGAGAGAGAGAAAGAGAGTGAGAGTGAGTAGAGATTGAGTGAATGGAGCGAGAGCGAGAGAGAGAGAGATTGAGTGAATGGAGAGAGTGAATGAAGAGAGATTGAGTGAATGGAGAGAGACAGTGAGAGAGAGAAGAGAGATTGAGTGAATGGAGAGAGAGAGAGAGAGAGAAGTGAGATTGAGTGAATGGAGAGAGAGAGAGAGAAGAGAGATTGAGTGAATGGAGAGAGAGAGAGAGAAGAGAGACTGAGTGAATGGAGAGAGACAGTGAGAGAGAGAAGAGAGATTGAGTGAATGGAGAGAGAGAGAGAGAGAGAAGTGAGATTGAGTGAATGAGAGAGAGAGAGAGAAGTGAGATTGAGTGAATGGAGAGAGAGAGAGAAGAGAGAGACTGAGTGAATGGAGAGAGAGAGAGAGGAGAGATTGAGTGAATGGACAGTGAGAGCGATAGAGAGAGAGAGAGAGAGGAGATTGAGTGAATGGAGAGAGAGAGAGAGAGAGAGAGAGAGAGCGAAAAGAGATTGATTGAATGGAGAAAGAGAGAGCGAGAGAGAGAAAACCAATTAAGTGAATGGAGAGAGAGAGAGAGAAGAGAGATTGAGCGAATGGAGAGACAGAGATAGTTAGAGAGAGAGTGAGATTGATTGAGTGAATGGAGAGAGAGAGAGATATATATATAGAGAGAGAGAGAGATAGAGAGAGAGGGAGAGAAGAGATTGAGTGAATGGAGAGGAGAGAGAGGGAGAGAAAAAGAGAGAGAGAGTGAGAGTGAATAGAGATTGAGTGAATGGAGAGAGGGAGAGAGAGAGAGAGAGAGAGAGAGAGAGAGAGAGAGAGAGAATAGAGATTGAGTGATTGGAGGAAAGAGAGAGAGAGAGAGAGAAAAGCATTGAGTGAATGGAGAGAGAGAGAGAGAAGAGAGATTGAGTGAATGGAGAGACGGAGAGAGATAGAGAGAGAGTGAGATTGAGTGAATGGAGAGAGAGAGAGAGAGAGAGAGAGAGAGAGAAATAGAGAGAGAGGGAGAGAAGAGATTGAGTGAATGGAGAGAGAGAGAGAGGGAGAGAGAGAGAGAGAAAGAGAGTGAGAGTGAGTAGAGATTGAGTGAATGGAGCGAGAGGCGAGAGAGAGAGAGATTGAGTGAATGGAGAGAGAGGATGAGAGATTGAGTGAATGGAGAGAAAGAGAGAGAGAAGAGAGATTGAGTGAATGGAGAGAGAACAGAGCGAAGAGAGATTGAGTGATGATGGAGAGAGACAGAGAGAAGAGAGATTGAGTGAATGGAGGTGGAGAGAGAGAAGCGAGCTTGAGTGAATGGAGAGAGAGAGAGAGAGAAAGAGAAGAGAGATTGAGTGAATGGAGAGAGAGAGAGAGAGAGAGAGAGAGAGAGATTGAGTGAATGGAGAGAGAGAGAGAGAGAAGAGAGATTGAGTGAATGGAGTGAGAGAGAGAAGCGAGCTTGAGTGAATGGAGAGAGAGAGAGAGGAAAGAGAAGAGAGTTTGAGTGAATGGAGAGAGAGACAGAGAGAGAGAGAAGAGAGATTGAGTGAATGGAGAGAGAGAGAGAGAAGAGAGATTAAGTGATGGAGAGAGAGACAGAGAGAGAGAGATTCAGTGAATGGAGAGAGAGAGAGAGAGGAGACATTGAGTGATGGACAGCGAGAGCGATAGAGAGAGAGAGAGAGAGAGAGGAGATTGAGTGAATGGAGAGAGAGAGAGAGAGAGAGAGAGAAGAGATTGAGTGAAAAGAGATTGATTGAATGGAGAAAGAGAGAGCGAGAGAGAGAAAAGCATTAAGTGAATGGAGAGAGAGAGAGAGAAGAGAGATTGAGCGAATGGAGAGACAGAGATAGTTAGAGAGAGAGTGAGATTTATTGAGTGAATGGAGAGAGAGAGAGAGAGATATATAGAGAGAGAGAGAGAGAGAGAGAGAGAGATAGAGAGAGAGGGAGAGAAGAGATTGAGTGAATGGAGAGAGAGAGAGAGAGAGAGAAAAAGAGAGAGAGAGTGAGAGTGAATAGAGATTGAGTGAATGGAGAGAGGAAGAGAGAGAGAGGAGAGAGAGAGAGAGAGAGAGAGAGAGAGGAATAGAGATTGAGTGATTGGAGAAAGAGAGAGAGAGAGAGAGAAAAGCAATTGAGTGAATGGAGAGAGAGAGAGAGAAGAGAGATTGAGTGAATGGAGAGAGAGAGAGAGAAGAGAGATTGAGTGAATGGAGAGACAGAGAGAGATAGAGAGAGAGTGAGATTGAGTGAATGGAGAGAGAGAGAGAGAGAGAGAGAGAGAGAGAGAGAGAGAGAGAGAGAGAGATAGAGAGAGAGGGAGAGAAGAGATTGAGTGAATGGAGAGGAGAGAGAGAGGGAGAGAGAGAGAGAGAAAGAGAGTGAGAGTGAGTAGAGATTGAGTGAATGGAGCGAGAGCGAGAGAGAGAGAGATTGAGGTGAATGGAGAGAGTTAATGAAGAGAGATTGAGTGAATGGAGAGAGAGAGAGAGAAGTGAGATTGAGTGAATGGAGAGAGAGAGAGAGAGAGAAGAGACTGAGTGAATGGAGAGAGAGAGAGAGAGAGAGGAGAGATTGAGTGAATGGACAGTGAGAGCGATAGAGAGAGAGAGAGAGAGAGAGAGAGAGAGAGGAGATTGAGTGATGGAGAGAGAGAGAGAGAGAGGAGAGAGAGAGCGAAAAGAGATTGATGAATGGAGAAAGAGAGAGGCGAGAGAGAGAAAAGCAATTGATGTGATGGAGAGAGAGAGAGAGAAGAGGAGATTGAGTGAATGGAGAGACAGAGAGAGATAGAGAGAGAGTGAGATTGAGTGAATGGAGAGAGAGAGAGAGAGAGAGAGAGAGAGATAGAGAGAGAGGGAGAGAAGAGATTGAGTGAATGGAGAGAGAGAGGAGGGAGAGAGAGAGAGAGAAAGAGAGTGAGAGTGAGTAGAGATTGAGTGAATGGAGCGAGAGCGAGAGAGAGAGAGAGATTGAGTGAATGGAGAGAGTGAATGAAGAGAGATTGAGTGAATGGAGAGAGACAGTGAGAGAGAGAAGAGAGATTGAGTGAATGGAGAGAGAGAGAGAGAAGTGAGATTGAGTGAATGGAGAGAGAGAGAGAGAAGAGAGACTGAGTGAATGGAGAGAGACAGTGAGAGAGAGAAGAGAGATTGAGTGAATGGAGTGAGAGAGAGAGAGAGAGAAGTGAGATTGAGTGAATGGAGGAGAGAGAGAGAGAAGTGAGATTGAGTGAATGGAGAGAGAGAGAGAAGAGAGAGACTGAGTGAAT
>NW_027141828.1:67500-69850 GCF_036365525.1 Heterodontus francisci
GAGAGAGGGAGAGAGAGATTGAGGTGAATGGAGAGAGAGAGAGAGGGAGAGGAGAGAGAGAGAAAGAGAGTGAGAGTGAGTAGAGATTGAGTGAATGGAGCGAGAGCGAGAGAGAGAGAGATTGAGTGAATGGAGAGAGAGGGATGAGAGATTGAGTGAATGGAGAGAAAGAGAGAGAGAAGAGAGATTGAGTGAATGGAGCGAGAGACAGGGCGAAGAGAGATTGAGTGAATGGAGTGAGAGAGAGAAGCGAGCTTGAGTGAATGGAGAGAGAGAGAGAAAGAGAGAGAGATTGAGTGAATGGAGAGAGAGAGAGAGAGAAGAGAGATTGAGTGAATGGAGAGAGAGACAGAGTAGAGGAGAGATTGAGTGAATGGAGAGGGAGAGAGAGAGAGAAGAGAGATTGAGTGAATGGAGAGAGACAGTGAGAGAGAGAAGAGAGATTGAGTGAATGGAGTGAGAGAGAGAGAGAGAGAAGTGAGATTGAGTGAATGAGAGAGAGAGAGAGAAGTGAGATTGAGTGAATGGAGAGAGAGAGAGAAGAGAGAGACTGTGTGAATGGAGAGAGAGAGAGAGAGGAGAGATTGAGTGAATGGACAGTGAGAGCGATAGGAGAGAGAGAGAGAGAGGAGATTGAGTGAATGGAGAGAGAGAGAGAGAGAGAGAGAGAGAGAGCGAAAAGAGATTGATTGAATGGAGAAAGAGAGAGCGAGAGGAGACAAAACCAATTAAGTGAATGGAGAGAGAGAGAGAGAAGAGAGATTGAGCGAATGGAGAGACAGAGATAGTTAGAGAGAGAGTGAGATGATTGAGTGAATGGAGAGAGAGAGAGATATATATATATAGAGAGGAGGAGAGAGATAGAGAGAGAGGGAGGAAGAGATTGAGTGAATGGAGAGGGAGAGAGAGGGAGAGAAAAAGAGAGAGAGAGTGAGAGTGAATAGAGATTGAGTGAATGGAGAGAGGGAGAGAGAGAGAGAGAGAGAGGAGAGAGAGAGAGAGAGAGAGAGAGAATAGAGATTGAGTGATTGGAGAAAAAGAGAGAGAGAGAGAGAAAAGCAATTGAGTGAATGGAGAGAGAGAGAGAGAAGAGACATTGAGTGAATGGAGAGACGGAGAGAGATAGAGAGAGAGTGAGATTGAGTGAATGGAGAGAGAGAGAGAGAGAGAGAGAGGAGAGAGAAATAGAGAGAGAGGGAGAGAAGAGATTGAGTGAATGGAGAGAGAGAGAGAGGGAGGAGAGGAGAGAAAGAGAGTGAGAGTGAGTAGAGATTGAGTGAATGGAGCGAGAGCGAGAGAGAGAGAGATTGAGTGAATGGAGAGAGAGGGATGAGAGATGAGTGAATGGAGAGAAAGAGAGAGAGAGAGAGATTGAGTGAATGGAGAGAGAGACAGAGCGAAGAGAGATTGAGTGAATGGAGAGAGAGACAGAGAGAAGAGAGATTGAGTGAATGGAGTGAGAGAGAGAAGCGAGCTTGAGTGAATGGAGAGAGAGAGAGAGAGAAGAGAGAGAGATTGAGTGAATGGAGAGAGAGAGAGAGAGAGAGAGAAGAGAGATTGAGTGAATGGAGAGAGAGAGAGAGAGAAGAGAGATTGAGTGAATGGAGTGAGAGAGAGAGCGAGCTTGAGTGAATGGAGAGAGAGAGAGAGGAAAGAGAAGAGAGTTTGAGTGAATGGAGAGAGAGACAGAGAGAGAGAGAAGAGAGATTGAGTGAATGGAGAGAGAGAGAGAGAAGAGAGATTAAGTGAATGGAGAGAGAGACAGAGAGAAGAGAGATTCAGTGAATGGAGAGAGAGAGAGAGAGGAGAGATTGAGTGAATGGACAGTGAGAGCGATAGAGAGAGAGAGAGAGAGAGAGAGAGAGAGGATTGAGTGAATGGAGAGAGAGAGAGAGAGAGAGAGAGAGAGAGAGAGCGAAAAGAGATTGATTGAATGGAGAAAGAGAGAGCGAGAGAGAGAAAAGCAATTAAGTGAATGGAGGAGAGAGAGAGAGAAGAGAGATTGAGCGAATGGAGAGACAGAGATAGTTAGAGAGAGAGTGAGATTTATTGAGTGAATGGAGAGAGAGAGAGAGAGATATAGAGAGAGAGAGAGAGAGAGAGAGAGAGAGATAGAGAGAGAGGGAGAGAAGAGATTGAGTGAATGGAGAGAGAGAGAGAGAGAGAGAAAAAGAGGAGAGAGAGTGAGAGTGAATAGAGATTGAGTGAATGGAGAGAGGAGAGAGAGAGAGAGAGAGAGAGAGAGAGAGAGAGAGAGAGAGAATAGAGATTGAGTGATTGGAGAAAGAGAGAGAGAGAGAGAGAAAAGCAATTGAGTGAATGGAGAGAGAGAGAGAGAAGAGAGATTGAA
>NW_027141829.1:20000-22500 GCF_036365525.1 Heterodontus francisci
GAGAGAGAGAGAGACACACACACACACACACAGGGAGAGAGAGAGAGACACACACACACACACAGGGAGAGAGAGAGACACACACACACACGCAGGGAGAGAGAGAGACACACACACACACGCAGGGAGAGAGAGAGACACACACACACACGCAGGGAGAGAGAGAGACACACACACACACGCAGGGAGAGAGAGAGAGACACACACACGCAGGGAGAGTGAGAGAGAGAGACACACACACACAGGGAGAGAGAGAGACACACACACACACACAGGGAGAGAGAGAGAGACACACACACACACACAGGGAGAGAGAGAGAGACACACACACACACAGGGAGAGAGAGAGAGAGAGACACACACACACACACAGGGAGAGAGAGAGAGAGAGAGACACACACACACAGGGAGAGAGAGAGAGAGAGAGACACACACACACAGGGAGAGAGAGAGAGAGAGAGACACACACACACACACACACAGGGAGAGAGAGAGAGACACACACACACACACAGGGAGAGAGAGAGAGACACACACACACACACAGGGAGAGAGAGAGAGACACACACACACACACACACAGGGAGAGAGAGAGAGACACACACACACAGGGAGAGAGAGAGACACACACACACACACAGGGAGAGAGAGAGACACACACACACACACACAGGGAGAGAGAGAGAGACACACACACACACACAGGGAGAGAGAGAGACACACACACACACACACAGGGAGAGAGAGAGACACACACACACACACACAGGGAGAGAGAGAGAGACACACACACACACACACAGGGAGAGAGAGAGAGACACACACACACACACACAGGGAGAGAGAGAGAGACACACACACACACAGGGAGAGAGAGAGAGACACACACACAGGGAGAGAGAGAGACACACACACACACGCAGGGAGAGAGAGAGACACACACACACACGCAGGGAGAGAGAGAGACACACACACACACGCAGGGAGAGAGAGAGACACACACACACACGCAGGGAGAGAGAGAGACACACACACACACGCAGGGAGAGAGAGAGACACACACACACACGCAGGGAGAGAGAGAGACACACACACACACGCAGGGAGAGAGAGAGACACACACACACACGCAGGGAGAGAGAGAGACACACACACACACGCAGGGAGAGAGAGAGACACACACACACGCAGGGAGAGAGAGAGACACACACACACGCAGGGAGAGAGAGAGAGACACACACACGCAGGGAGAGAGAGAGAGACACACACACGCAGGGAGAGAGAGAGAGACACACACACGCAGGGAGAGAGAGAGACACACACACGCAGGGAGAGAGAGGGACACACACACGCAGGGAGAGAGAGAGAGACACACACACGCAGGGGAGAGAGAGAGACACACACACGCAGGGAGAGAGAGGGACACACACACGCAGGGAGAGAGAGAGAGACACACACACGCAGGGAGAGAGAGAGACACACACACGCAGGGAGAGAGAGGGACACACACACGCAGGGAGAGAGAGGGACACAGGGAGAGACACAGGGAGAGACAGAGAGAGAGAGACACACACACACACACACACAGGGAGAGAGAGAGAGACACACACACACACACACAGGGAGAGAGAGAGAGACACACACACACACAGGGAGAGAGAGAGAGACACACACACACACACACAGGGAGAGAGAGAGACACACACACACACACACAGGGAGAGAGAGAGAGACACACACACACACACAGGGAGAGAGAGAGAGACACACACACACACACACAGGGAGAGAGAGAGACACACACACACACACACACAGGGAGAGAGAGAGACACACACACACACACGCAGGGAGAGAGAGAGACACACACACACACGCAGGGAGAGAGAGAGACACACACACACACGCAGGGAGAGAGAGAGAGACACACACACGCAGGGAGAGAGAGAGAGAGAGACACACACACACAGGGAGAGAGAGAGACACACACACACACACAGGGAGAGAGAGAGAGACACACACACACACACACAGGGAGAGAGAGAGAGACACACACACACACACAGGGAGAGAGAGAGAGAGACACACACACACACACACACACAGGGAGAGAGAGAGAGAGAGACACACACACACAGGGAGAGAGAGAGAGAGAGACACACACACACAGGGAGAGAGAGAGAGAGAGACACACACACACAGGGAGAGAGAGAGACACACACACACACACAGGGAGAGAGAGAGAGAGACACACACACACACAGGGAGAGAGAGAGAGACACACACACACACACACAGGGAGAGAGAGAGAGACACACACACACACACAGGGAGAGAGAGAGACACACACACACACACAGGGAGAGAGAGAGAGACACACACACACACACAGGGAGAGAGAGAGAGACACACACACACACACAGGGAGAGAGAGAGAGACACACACACACACACAGGGAGAGAGAGAGAGACACACACACACACACAGGGAGAGAGAGAG
>NW_027141830.1:0-36938 GCF_036365525.1 Heterodontus francisci
TCTGCATTAAATCGTGAATATTATTATAGCAGACTTCAGGGTAGACATTCTGCTGAAATGGGCAGATCAACGGGAGATTCAACTTATTGTGGTCAAGTCAGAAGTGATGTTCATTGTGAAAACATCATGTCAATATAACATAAATAGTACCATTTTCAGGAGGTGCAAGAACAGAGGGACAGGGGAACGCATGTTCATAAATCTTTAAGGATTGCAGGGCAAGTAGAGAAGCTGATTGAGAAAGTGTACGAGATATTTGATTTGAAAATGGGGTTATTGAATTCAAACATAACGGGCATCAAGCTGCTACTTTATAGATCAATTGTTATGACTCAGCTGGCGTTCTATGTGCAATTCCGGGCATGAATACCTTGGAAGAATTTCAAGGCCCTGCAAAACGTACAAATGAGGATTATCAAGAAGGCACCACGGGTGAGGGAATTCATTTACATGGAGAGAATTCAGGAGCTTGGATTTTTCTTATTGGAGCAGGGAAAGTTCAGTGGGATAGAAACATAGAAAATAGGAGCAGGAGTAGGCCAATTGGCCCTTCGAACCTGCTCCGCCATTCATTATGATCATGGATGATCATCCAACTCTGTAACCTGTTCCCGCTTTCGCCCCATACCCTTTGAACCCTTTAGACCCAAGAGCTGTATCTCACTCCTTCTTGAAAATCATACAATGTTTTGGCCTCAACTGCTTTCAGTGGTAACGAGTTCCACAGGCTCACCACTCTCTGGGTGAAGAAATTTCTCCTTAACTCTGTCCTGAAAGGCTTACCTGTATCCTTAGACTGTGACCCCTGGTTCTGGACTCCCCCAACATCGGGAACATCCTTCTTGCATCTACCCTGTCAAGTCCTGTTAGAATTTTGTACGCTTCAATGAGATCCCTCCTCACTCTTCTGAACTCCAGCAAATATAATCCTAACCGACTCAATCTCTCCTCATACGTCAGTCCCGCCATCCCAGATCTAACAGAGTTCAAAATAATGAGGGGTTATGGTCGAGTAAGAATGAGGAAATTATTTCCTCTCATGAATACGTTTGTCATCAGAGATCATGGCCATGATTTTACTGGCCCCCAGAGGCGTGATTGGAAGCCGGGAGGGGTGGGGAGGGGGCACGGAGAAATGTGGTATGTGACAAGGGATTTGGCAGGATGGAGATCCCATCGCCTCACCGTCTTCCAGTGATCCTGGAGGCAGGATAGGCCGACAACAGCCTTCTCCCCCAATGGCAGATTGAGGATCTTCAGTGGCCAATTAAGGGACAATTATGGGATCATTCCACCCCGGCTGGGATCTTACCAGCAGCGATGTCCTCCACCATATGGAGAGGACACCTTGTAAAACTAAGCATTCTCCCTGTGGCCTTGTGGGTGGGGTGGGGCGTTGCCTCCTTCATGGCCAATGTGTGACGCACAGAGCACCCCCACCAGGAACCAGTTCATTCCCCGGGACCGCCCTCCTCCTGCACCACAAGAAAACCACCCAGGCCCTCTCACCGGGGCCTTGCATACTTGCTCTGGTGACCCTGCCTCACCGACCTCTTCTCTGCAGTTACAGAGATGGGCCTGGGTCCGAGACCTTCTGTAGAACCGGCAGAATAACTAGAAAGGTAGTGAAGAGACATTCCTTCACACTGAGGCTTGTTTAGATCTGGAAAGCAAGACCCGAAAGAGTGATGAATTCAGATTCCAGAGGAATTTATGAAGGCAATTAAACAGGTGCTTGCAATGGAATAATTTGCAGGGTTACGAGAAAAAGCCACATATGTGACAACAAATTAGACAGCTGTTTCAAAGGGACGACTGTGACTAAAGTCGCCGAATGGCCTTTCCTGTGCATCTATGAATCTATGATCTGGACGCCAGATCAGTGATTCATTTACTTTTCACACTGTCACACGTCATTATCCTCGCAGGATAGGCTGGTAGTTGGAACCTGGGTTCATTTTATCCATTAATGGTCACATTTCGTCTCATTGGTGTATTTTACCAGCTTGCAATTCATGGTTCACACAAGTCAAAATCTATTGGTTATTCGGAAGGAAACATTGGTTTCTGCAGAAACTTCTCTCAAAGAATTAATTTCCACAACAGCCAAAGTTTCAGAAGCTGCTGAAAGGACCTCTTAGTGTCTGAGAACTGCGTTCGGGTAATGTTCTGTTCTCATCGCTGTACCCAGCGCCAGAACCATGATGCAAATCTTCCTGACCCTGTCTCTACTGCAGCTTTTGAACTGTAAGTTACAGATTTTTGAATGCATTATGTTATTTACTGATACACTGATTATTATTACAAGATGTATATTATTAATCTAATTATCATCTTTAATACAGAACCCATTCAGGAGATGTGGAAAGTAAATAATGCTTTATACATTTTAATTTTCTTGTGTAGAGTTGAATGAAATATTGGCACTTGTTTATTGCCTTCTACCAGCCGCTCGTACAGAGCAGACAGGCGTTGAAAATCTCATGGGTCGATTTAAGCAGGGTCTGTTAGAAAAAGAGCCACTTCACTGTTAGAATAGAATATGTCAATGTCTGAGATCAATTTACGTAAAACGGATCCATTTTATTGACAGTTGTCATTCATTGGGATGGTATGAAATGGATACTGTGTAATATAATTTGTAGTAGTTTCATTTACTACAAATTTTGGATTGAATGTTTCAATTTTAAGTTCTTTCAACTACAAATAGGAATAAACCTCCATTTATATAAAAATGCCTTGCGCTTATATAGCGCATTTTACGACGTCAGGACGTCCCAAAGGGCTTTGCTGTCAATTCGATATTGTTTTGTAGTGTTGTCCATACTGTAATATAGGAAACGTGGCTGCTAATTTACACACAGCAAGCGCCGACAAACAGCAATGTGATAATGACCAGAATACTTTTTTTGTGTGTGTGATGTTGATTGAGGGATCAACATTCGCCAGAGCACTAGGGATAATTCCCCTGCCCTTCCTCCAAATAGTGTACCTGAAAGGGCTGACGGAGCCTCGGTTTAACTTCTCCTCCGATGGAAAGCACTTGGGCAGTGCAGCACACCCTCAGTACTGCATTGGAGTGGCAGCCCAGATTTTGTGCTCAAGTCTCTGGAATTAGACTTGAACCCACCATCTCCTTACTCAGAGGCCAGAGTGCTGGCAATTGAGCTGCTGCTGACAGTAATATTGTTTTGGTTACATGAAACGAGTTTGGAATATTTTACATCGAATTAACGGGTATTTTGAATTCCCAGTTGAATTTGTATCGAACACAAAGACTGCGGGAGTTTGTTTTATATTTCCCCCTGTGTTTCTTATACTGACACAGCCAGCTGGAATTGAAATTCTAATCTGATTATTTAAAGCGCGTCTGATAGAAGTAGAGTGCCGTCTTTGTTTGAATAGAGTGTATCGAGGTCTGTGTGTAAGTTATTTCACTGAGTGTTGAACATCAGTCAAAACTACATCAACTGCCCACATGAACTGCCACACACATTCCTGTCACAGATATTTCTCAATACAAGTGCTGTCTGCTGTCCTAGTGATACAGTTCATGAAACTAAATGTTTTAAAGTAATTTGTTCAGTGTTGAAGTGTTATATTCATTCTATAACAACCACTCAACTGGAGATGGAACCAATATTTTTCAATTCGTTTTCATTGTTAGTATAATTTTCACGAGCACTCTGCAAAAAATGATGTTACTGAAAGTTCCTAAATCGTTGGGGAATTTGCTCTGTATTATTGACCAGTTAGTGATGATCTTCAAGATCAATATCTTTTATATTAAATTAATTCTACTATTTCCTCATTTTTGTACAGTGCCTAAAGATAGTTCAATTTTCCCAATCACATATTTTTACACAGTGCCATGTAGTGTGTAATCAGTTAGCGATATTGTTCTTTATTATTGTTCCAACGGCTCGATGTTTGTTGTGTTATTCCATTGATGATTCCATTCTGTTTCTCACTATTTCCCGTGTGTGTTTGGTTCCATTTATTAATCTCTGTCTATAAAAATACTTTATTGGTTTACTGACAGGACAACGTAGTCCCAGTGTTATCAGATACTTTCTGTATTTAACTAATTATATTTCCATGAATATGCAATAATTGGAGAGTAAAATCCTGTTTTGTGGATTATTTAAAGAAAACTTTATTCAAGCCACAGAAAACATAAACAATGAAGCAGGTATGAATCCCTGTATCCTTTTCCCCAATCGTTAGTTGCTCAGAATCATTTTTAAAAGCAGGCATGCTTTATGACAAAAAACAATGTTATTCTTTGCTATCATATGAAGAGAATATTGAAATAGTTTATCACATTTGTAGAATTCACATTGAATACGGAGCTTGAGCTGATGGTTTGATTTTACATTCCATCAGTCTGAAATAGGGAACAATTATTCATTCTTTTGCAATCAGAAAACATTGTATTTATAATAGCTTGCATCTGATTAACACGTCGTCTAAATACCCGGGAGGGACATGTGTAAAACTTTGATTTAAATCCAAAATTGAAAACAAATACCGTGGCAATTTGTTTTATTTGGTCCTCTGATGCTCTTGTCCCGACACAACTGACAGGTGTTGAAATTCTAAGCAGATTATTTAAACACAGCAATCTAGCAGTAGAACGTGATCACAGTGCGAATAGAAGGTCTCGGGGTTTGGGGTCTGGGGTCCACAGTAACACAGGGATTAGAG
The DNA here is from genome assembly GCF_036365525.1 of Heterodontus francisci. Lineage (NCBI taxonomy): Eukaryota > Metazoa > Chordata > Chondrichthyes > Heterodontiformes > Heterodontidae > Heterodontus > Heterodontus francisci. Next base: position 4,708 of record NW_027141830.1, read on the forward strand.
AACAGCAGTCAAAGCTAAATCTACTGCCGAATGAACCCACACGGGCATTGCTGTCCCAGGTATTTCACAGTCGAAGTGTTGTCTGACCCTGTGCGACATACTGAATGGAACTGAAATAATTTAAATAGTTTGTTCCACGTTAGAGTGTTGCACATGATCTTATCATATTGTATATTATTAAACGGAGGCAGAACCAATATTATTTCAATTAGCATTAGTTATTACTGTAATTGTGAAGTGCCTCTCCAAAAGATAATGTTACTGAACATTCCAAAATCTCCGGAGGATTTTCCATTTATTATTGTTTTCTTAATGATGACCTTGCAACTGTAGAACTTTGCATTGTAAATTCTGAACTTATTTCACATATTCATATGTAGTGTCAAGTAATAATAAATGTGACAAAGTCTCCTTCCACATGCTTCTTTTATGTAAAACACCACGAATTGTTTAATGAGATATCATGAATAGTCTCCTTCCACCTGCTCGATATTTTTGCAGAGTTTTTCAATGGATGATTCGATTCAGTTTCTCACTGTTTCCAGTGCGGGTTTGGTCACATTTGTTAATGTCTATCGACAACAAATGCTGGTTCACGACAGGGAAACGCTCCCTAAATGTTATTACATACTTCCATGATGAATTTTCTTTTGTTTTTGTAAAAGGGTTTGCATGCTAAAATCCTGAATTTGAAGGTAATTTAAGGATATTTTCTGCAAGCCATAGAACAAAGAGAAAGTATGACATCTATCTGACTCCCTGAATCTTGTTTTTAGCAATTGGCCCCAGATCAAAATCAATTTCTAGGAAATGTGCATATTTATTTTAATTTGTCATTTATTGAGATCGTAGAAAATGAATATTGAAACAGTTTCCTTAATTTATAAATTTGTCATTAAATACATTTGGTCCTGTTTGGTTTTAAGTTCATCAAATTCAAATAGGGAACTGTTATCCATTTTTGTCGCTGACAGCAAAAACGGATCAAATATTTGTCATCTGATTAATATTTAATTGCATTTCCAGAGGAAATTCGAGTTAAATTTAGTTTTATTACCAAAATTGAATATAAACACCGTAAGAGTTGGTTTTATGTTATTTCCAAGACTCTCGTACAGACGCAGCAGACTGGAGTTAAAATTCTAACCAGGCGTTTAAAAAGTAGATTCCTTGAAGTAGAAAGTGCTCAATGTTACAATCGAGTGTATGTGAGTGAGAACTGCAGAATGCCGGGATCTGCATCTAGCCGACTCATCCCACATTGAGATATCTGTCCCCGGAATTTCTCAGTGAAGTGCCGTGTGATAGACAGAATTAGATTAAATAGTTTGTACAGCATTTGGAATATTCAGAAAGGGCAATAAATATTGTATACTATATTAACAGGAGGTGGGATCAATATAGCTGCATTTGTACTGATTATTAATAGAGTTATCAATTACATCCTCCAGAAATGATGCTACTGTTTTTAGGAGATTTGGCGTATGAACAATTTTATTTAGTCACCGACAATCTTCAAGACAAAGCCTTTTTACATTAAATCATGCTTTCTATTTCATACATTTATGTGCACGGTATTGTGTAATAGTTAGTGTTTCTCAGTCTCTTTCTCTGATTCATACATTTGATGTAGTATTTAATATCCAGACGTGTTTCTGAATATCTTTCCACATGTCCCATTATTTTTTATATGGTGCGATGCAGTGTTTAATGAAAGATCTGGCGTTGTTTCCCAGTCTCTGGGGAAAGGTGGGAAAGTACATCTGGGGCAGTAGATCAGCCATTATATTATTGAACGGCGGAGTAGGCTGTGTCGGCAGTATGGCCTAATCCTACTCCTATTAAATTCTTTAATGTCCTTCCACATGTCCCATACTCTGGTCACCTGTGGAAGAAATCCTGAATTCGTTTGCATATTTCAATTCAGCAGACAGTGCCCAGAACAAATATTTTCGGTACTGTAAATGGTTGATGCGTGTTTGGCTATTTCTAACCGTGGTAACGTATCTTCAGACGCTAGCTGATGTGTTATGGATGGAGATTGTTAAAATTTACTGATAATGCTATTGACGCACAGCATCTGGATTGTTTCATATGAGTTTCTTCTGTCAGGCTTTGCTTATGGTTGTACCCGACAATAACTGTAATTCTATCAAATAATTTGTTTCTGAAATCTACAGGAGCTCACTTAATTGTGGATGTAGTTCAAATTGGACCTAAAATAGTTTGATATAATATAAGTATTTTGATTCTTGACCCACTTAATAATCAGCCGTGACAAGCATGTACTTATAAACTCTCTGCATTGATTGTATTTTGTAATCCCTCAACCACCGCTGTCCCTGGTTCTGTAACTCATTCAAGAGTTAAAATTCTGGGCTTTGTCTATCCCACGTTTATCCCGTTTCCGTTCACCCCCATTGAGTTGATTGTTATTTATAATTAATATTTCCATGTTACTGTTAGTAGTAATACGGTACAATAGCAAGTTAACATAAGTATAAAATGTTAAAATCGTTGGCCTCCTTGTCTCGAGAGACAATGGGTAAGCGCCTGGAGGTGGTCAGTGGTTTGTGGAGCAGCGCCTGGAGTGGCTATAAAGGCCAATTCTGGAGTGACAGGCTCTTCCACAGGTGCTGCAGAAAAGTTTGATTGTCGGGGCTGTTTCACAGTTGGCTCTCCCCTTGCGCTTTTGTCTTTTTTTCCTGCCAACTACTAAGTCTCTTCGACCCGCCACACTTCCGCCCCGCCTTTATGACTGCCCGCCAGCTCTGGCGAACGCCAGATAACTTAACTGTTTTGCACCAAACCCATTAGTCTAAACATCGGGAAGGTCATGGTGCGACCGCCGAAATCTGAGGTGTTGGGAAGCGGGAGTTACCACTTGTCAGTGAGAGCAGGGGAAACGGGTGGGCGGGACTGTCCGAGCCAGGATAACAGCAGCAGAGTTTTAGATCAGTTGACGTTTACCGAGGGTAGGAGGCCGACCAGAAGAGTATGAGAATAGTGGGTATATTCCCTGTATATGGTGGTGATTTGGATAACGGGATGCAAAGAAATGCATTCAAACTTTTTCAACAAAAATAATGAGAGCAGTTAGAAATTGTGAGGAAGGATATGAGAGCAAAATGGGAGAGCTGGCGGACATGAGAAGTAGTGTAGATAAATGGAATAATAGTAATGATTAAGAAAGGGGAACGACTGAACATTTATCTGAGATGGTAAGAAATAAACTTGTCGAATAGACAAATATGGGAATTTCGGTTACAGATTGTTTAGATTCATTTTCGGGATATGAGCTTGCTGGCCAGACATAATTTACTGAACAACCCTACTGAGCCATCTGGGATAGCGGGAGGTTTTCCTGAACCACTATCGTCATGTTGGCGATATTGTTCTGCAACCATGTGTTGTTTTTCCCTCGTTTCCCTAAGAAGATACTCGTGCGCTTTTTTTCTTGAACCACTGGATTATCTGAAAAAAAAAGTCCAGTATGACATGGGTGGTTACAGGCTGAAATGATAATTGCATGAAGAGTAGGGGAAATGAATGAATGGATTGAAGAGGATTTCCGGACTCTGCAGAAACACTGAGATTGGAACCGTTTTCAGTCAATACTGAAAGGTTATTCCCCCTTGTCTGGCATTGGGTCGCTGAAAAGGCAACTGATGGGAACTGACTATTATCAGGTAAATTTGGGAGGAATGCTAAGGCTCCTACTGGGAGGAAGTCACACACTATTTACATTATAGAATCAGGACGATAATGAGACCAGTGACATTATAGTTGGGAAATTGTAACGCATTCAAGATTAATCAGAAGGCACAGCTGAGAACAGGAATTGGTGTCCCGTTGGCAATAATATATCACCAGAGTACACAAAGAGGCAACAATACATGGGAGATATATTTTGACCAGGGAGTTGGGGAGCAATTCAACACACCATCTACAGTATATAACGTTGTGAATAGAAAACCATCTGGAGAGCTGTGAGACACTTTGTGATCAGGGAGATTGGGAACAGGTCAATACACCGTCTATAGTATATAATGTCGAGAATAGTAAAAACACCTGGGGATCTGTGAGACACATTGTCATCAGGGGGATTGGAAGAGTCAACCGACTGACTGCATTTTTAAAAAACAGAAACACTTAACCAGTAAACGGGAGGACCATTGATCGAACATTATTAACGGGTAAAAGAATAGGGCACGTCGGCGAGGGCAGGTGACAAGAGAATCAGAACAGCAGCAATTCAGTAAGACACAGTCAACACGGAGTTAGGAGACTGACAGACCCTTTATCGTGTTTTGTTTTGTTTGAGGAAGCTATATATTTTATTGAACAGCAGAAAGGCCCAGTTACAGCTTCATAGAAACTTTGAAAGTTACAGGTGGAGTAAATGTGCAGTAAATGAAAAGGCATTGAAATTCATCACAGGATCGGAAAATCTTTAATTTAATTTAAATGTTCCCATTCCTTCTCGAACTTTAGATCAGAATACTGAATTCGCTGAGAGTGCCATCACCAGTGGGTTTAAAAGCAGATCCATCACCACCCTCTGCTCAGGGCACCTACACACGTGTCATCAATGGTCAGAGCACTATCAGCACAAATTTACAGGGCGATGGGGAAAGGAAGTGGGACTAATTAGACTGCACTTACAAAGGGACAGCACAGGCACCATGGGCCGAATGGCTTCCCTCTGTGCTGTTTCATTGTAAGATTCTATAAGGGAGAGGACCATCACCACCGCCTTCTCAGGCACCTTCACACTGGTAATACATAAGGCCCACCCACCGCCACAAGGAGAGAATGTATCCGGGTGTCAGTGTGTGTATATGTGAAAACAATTCTGGATACATTTAGGCCTATTAACAATATTAATTTGTTGCAGAAACTGTATTTTCGGTTTTAAGGAATTAAATCACATATCCCTTATAATTTCTTCGGCAAAGTGACGGGAATAATGATCCTGCAGTTAGTTGTATTTGTGTTTTTTCTTTCTGACAGTTTCATTCATTTATTTCCCCAGTGAACACTAATTGTTAACTTCTCATTTCAGGCAGACCTGGGAACAGTAAGGCTGACCCGTCAGTTAATCGCCCTTTATTTTCACACGATTTGCTATCTCTCTGCTCCAACGCATCCCATTAAATATTAAGCTTGGCGACAATCTCAGCACCTTTTTGATCACGGATTAAGCCGTTGCCCTGTTGCTAGTCAGAAAGGGAGTGTGTCCCACATAGTGTTAGTAAAGATTTTTAATTCTAGCTGAGAGATGGCTGCTGTGTTCATTTGGAGGGACAATAACTGAGGGTCTCTGAAGAGCAGAGTGTGAAGGGTCAGCTCCACTCACACTGTTATCGAGCTGAGAGATGACTGCTGTCGTCATGCAGAGGGACAACAATTGAGGGTCTCTGAAGAGCAGAGTGTGAAGGATCACCTCCACTGACACTGTTGCCGGTCCAAAGGTCCACCTCACCATCTGCACTGATCCCCAGATTACATCACCATCGAGCCCTGCCTTTATTGGCTGTGTTGGGTGAGGGGGCAATTTCCTCATCTCTTTTGTGGTGCTGGGAGCTTACTGTGTTCGCCCAATGAGTACTGAGCACGTAAACATGTGATCATTACAGCCACGCCCCTCTACCCACTTCTGCAGGTTAAATCTGCTCTCAGCCTGTCGCCACCCCATTCCCATTGGAGCCGTTGTGTTGGTGGGAATATCCGGCTGTCTCCTGGCTTATTGCTCGTTTGCATCGTTTATTAGTATTTCCGTTTCCTTTTTCTTTTATGTGTAATATTTACTTCGGGTTCTTTTCGGGTGCTGAGTGCAGACTGATGCTCCTATCAATTCATGCCCTGGTGAATGGGGAGGGTACGTGCGCTGGGAACCTGTGAGTTTGACACACTATAACCGCTTGATGATATTTGTGAGGTTTTACAGAGAAGGCGAAGCTGAGACTGGTGAATGGGGGCAGTCAGTGCGCTGGGAGAGTGGAGATTCACTACAGGGGACAGTGGGGGACTGTGGATCATGATCTCTGGGACCTGCAGGACGCCGCTGTTGTGTGTCGGGAGCTGGGCTGCGGAACTGCGGTCTCTGCACCACGCTGGGCTCACTTTGGGGAAGGGTCCGGACCCATTGTGACGTGGAATGTGGAGTGCAGCGGGACCGAGGCCGCTCTGCGGGTCTGTAAGTCAGTTCAATGGGGTCACTATTCCTACTCACACTCCAATGATGCCGGCGTCATCTGCTCAGGTAAAAATCTTTCTCAGTCTCTCATCTCCCGCCGAGGCTGATAGAATCTGGGAAGAAGTGGAAGCAAAACAATCCGGGATGATCCAGTCAGATCATAATAATCCCAGCAATCTCCGGTTGGAATTAATGTTAATATTCGGATCTCTATTTAAAATTATATCATTAGTACTATATTGAATAAAGATTCTCCACCGGGAGCAGCAAATACCTGATACCCCGTACATTTACAATACAGACAGAGCAATTTCCATTGAGATTTTCCCGAAAGCCGCAGTGAATGATCTGAACCGCTGTAAATGTCTCAATCTCAATCCAACTCGCCATTCATCAACCCAGCAGTGGCCACCAGGCATGTAGTGTCAGCCCGGCTGTCCGTCTGCAATGATCGCTTGGCCTCAGATCTGACGTATTACACAGATTGTGAAGTTGAGACTGGGGAGCATGGAAGGGAGAGAGGCAGGTTTCTCAGCCTCGAGGAGCCGATGTAATGGGTCCGCAGTTATTGTGGGTATCACAAGAGGAAACTGCGCTGAAGATCCCACCACTGCCTGCATATTGCCTTTTAAATTTTAGGAAATATTGAGAAAGTAAAATGCAGAGAATATTAAACAAAGGAGCTAAGATAGTTCAGGAAGTAGCTGCAACGAATAAACTCAACACCGTTGAACTATTGGAAGAAAAAAGGCGAGTTTGCCTGAAAACATGGCCAGTAATGAGGATAGCAATAGACTTCAAGAGGATAAAGCGAGGCTGATGAAATGGGCGGACAGGTTGCAGATGAAATTTCATGCAGAGAAATGTGAACTGATACATTCTGGTTGGAACACGGAGGAGAGGCATTATCACAGAATCACTGAACTGTTACAGTTAAGAAGGGGACTATTCGGCTCATCATGACTGCATGGGCTCTCTGAAAGAGAAATGCACTCAGTTTCATTCCCCTGCCTTCCCTCCATATGTCTGCACATTCTTCCTTTTCATATAACTGTCTAGTTCCATTTTGAATGCTGCAATTGAACATGCTTGTACCACGTTCTCAGACAAACATTCCAGATCTTAAACACTTGCTGCATGAAAAACATGTTCTGAATGTCACTTTAGCTTTTTCTTTACCAAATGCATTAAATTGGTGTCCTCTCCTTCTCGATCCTTTCTCCAGTGGAAACAGTTTCTCTCTACCTACTCTGTCCAGAATCCTCATTATTTTGAATATATCTGTCTAATCACCTCTCACCCTTCTCTTCTGCAAGGAAAACAATCCAAATTTCTCAAATTTATCTTCATAACTGAAATTCCTCATCCCTGGAACCATTCTCATGAAACGTCTCTGTATTCCATCCAATGCCCTCACATCTTTCCTCAAGTGTGGCGACCAGAACAGGATGCAATACTCCAGCTGAGGGCGAACTAGTGTCTTATACAAGTTCAACATAACTTCCTTGCACTCTATTCACATTTTAATAAAGCCCAGGGCAGTGTATGCTTCATGTAACGCTCTCTCAACCTAGCCTGCAACCGTCAATGACTTATGCACTATTAAACCAAGGTCCCTCTGCTCCTGTAACCCCTTTAGAATTGAACCCTTCATTTTATATTTTATCTCCATGTCATTCCGACCAAAATGAATCACTTCGCAATTCTCTGCATTGAACTTCATCCACCAACTGCCTGTCAATTCCACCAACTTGTCAATGTCCTTTTGAAGTGCTGCACTATCCTCCTCACAGTTCACAATGCTTCCAGGTTTTGTATCATCTGCAAACTTTGAAGTTGTGCCCTGTGCACCAAGGTCTGTGTCACTTACATATATAGACTGGGACCTGAATATTGAAGGCATTTAGGAAGGACAAGAAGTTTGTAATAGGTGGAGGGGTAGCTCTGTTAATTAATGATGATTTCAGCACAATACGGAGGGATACCCTTAGTTCAGGAGACCAGGATGTAGAAGCAGTTCAGGTAGAGATGAAAAATCATAAAGGCGAGAAGTCAGTTGTCAGAAGGCCACCTAACATTAACCACACTGTGGGACGGTGCATAAATGAATAAATAATGGCAGCTTGTCAGAAAGGTACAGTGATAATTTGGGGCAGATTTTCACCTGCAGATAGGCTGGAAAAATCAGATGGGCAGAGGTAGCCTAGATGAGGAGTGCATAGAATATTTTCTGGATAATTTTTTGGAACATTACGTTGTGAAGCCAACCAGAGAGAAGGCGATACTAGACCTGGTATTGTGCAATGAATTAGGAATAATTAATGACCTCACAGTTAAGGCGCCTCAAGGAAGCAGCGATCATGATATGATTGAATTTTACAATAAGTTGGAGGGAGAGAAGAGTGGGTCAAAGAACAATATTTTAAACTTAAATAAGGGCAATTATAGGGGCATGAACGCAGAGCTAACAAAAGTGAACTGGCAAATCAGGTTAAGGGATAGGTCAATAGAGATGCAGTGGCAGACATTTAAGGGGATATTTCAGAATACTCACATTTCAACGAGAAAGAAACATTCCAAGGATGGGACCGGCCATCCATGGTTAAGTGAAACAGCCAAAGGTCGAATCAAACTTAAAGAAAAAGTCTATAATTGCGCAAAGATGGGTGGCAGGTCAAAAGATTGGACAGAATATTTTTAAAAAAGCAAGGGATGACTAGAAGACGGATAAGGAAGGTAACATTAGAGGACGAGAGAAAGCTATATAGATATATAAGGACAGATAGTAAGAGTTTATATATATATATATATATATATTTAGATTAGATTAGAGATACAGCACTGAAACAGGCCCTTTGGCCCACCGAGTCTGTGCCGAACATCAACCACCCATTTATACTAATCCCACACTAATCCCATATTCCTACCAAACATCCCCACCTGTCCCTATATTTCTCTCCATTTCCCTCCCACCTACCTATACTAGTGACAATTTATAATGGCCAATTTACCTATCAACCTGCAAGTCTTTTGACTTGTGGGAGGAAACCGGAACACCCGGAGAAAACCCACGCAGGCATAGGGAGAACTTGCAAACTCCACACAGGCAGGACCCGGAATCGAACCCGGGTCCCTGGAGCTGTGAGGCTGCGGTGCTAACCACTGCACCACTGTGCCGCCCACTATATATACATTTTATAAAAAAGAAAAGAGGTAACAAAGTGAGCGTTGAACTTATAAAATGTGTATCTTGGGAATTAATAATGGAAAATAAGGAGATGACAGATGAAATGAACAGATATTTGGCATCGGTCTTCACTATTGAGGATAAAAGTAACATCCCAGCTTTAGCTGTAAGTCAGGAAATGGAAGGGAGGGGGAACTCAAGAAAATTGCAAACAGTAGGGAAAAGATACTGAGTAAATTGTTGGAGCTGCAGGCTGACAAGTCCCCGGGACCTGATAGACTTCATCCGAGGGTGTTAAAAGAAGTGGCAAGTGAGGTAGTTGATGCGTTAATTTTAATTTTCCAACATTTAGTTGATGCGTTAATTTTAATTTTCCAACATTCCCTAGATTCGGGGAAGGTTCATTGAGATTGGAAAATAGCGAATGCAACTCCTTTAGTCAGAAAGGGAGGGAAACAGGAAGCAGGAAACTACAGGCCAATTAGTTTAACACCTGCCGTAGGGAAAATGTTACACGCTATTATTAAAGATGTTATGGCAGGGCATTTAGAAACATTCAAGGTAATCAGGCATAGTCAACATGGCTTTGTGAAAGGCAGATCATGTTTAACCAATTGACTGGAGTCCTTTGAGAGAGTTACATGTGCTGTTGGTCAAGGGGAACTGGTCGATGTATTGTACTTAGATTTGCAGAAGTCATTTGATAAGGTGCCACATCAAAGGCTATTGCAGAAAATAAAAGTTCATGGTGTAGGGGGTAACGTATTAACATGGAATGGAGATTGGTTAGTTCACAGGAAACAGAGAGTACGCATAAATGGGTCATTGGTTTGGTTGACAAGATGTAACGAGTGGCGTTCTATAGGGATCTGTGCTGGGGCCTCAACGTTTCACAATTTATAGAAATGACTTAGATGCAGGGACCGACGGTATGCTTGCGAAATTTGCTAATGACACAAAGATAGGTAAGAATGCAACTTGAGAAGAGAACATAAGGAGTCTGCAAAGGGATATAGATAAGTTAAGTGAGTGGGCAAAGACCAGGCAAATGGAGTTCTTTTGGGCCTCCTTATCTCGAGAGACAATGGATACGCGCCTGGAGGTGGTCAGTGGTTTGTGAAGCAACGCCTGGAGTGGCTATAAAGGCCAATTCTGGAGTGACAGGCTCTTCCACAGGTGCTGCAGAGAAATTTGTTTGTTGGGGCTGTTGCACAGTTGGCTCTCCCCTTGCGCCTCTGTCTTTTTTCCTGCCAACTACCAAGTCTCTTCGACTCGCCACAATTTAGCCCTGTCTTTATGGCTGCCCGCCAGCTCTGGCGAATGCTGGCAACTGACTCCCACGACTTGTGATCAATGTCACACGATTTCATGTCGCGTTTGCAGACGTCTTTATAACGGAGACATGGACGGCCGGTGGGTCTGATACCAGTGGCGAGCTCGCTGTACAATGTGTCTTTGGGGATCCTGCCATCTTCCATGCGGCTCACATGGCCAAGCCATCTCAAGCGCCGCTGACTCAGTAGTGTGTATAAGCTGGGGATGTTGGCCGCTTCAAGGACTTCTGTGTTGGAGATATAGTCCTGCCACCTGATGCCAAGTATTCTCCGAAGGCAGCGAAGATGGAATGAATTGAGACGTCGCTCTTGGCTGGCATACGTTGTCCAGGCCTCGCTGCCGTAGAGCAAGGTACTGAGGACACAGGCCTGATACACTCGGACTTTTGTGTTCCGTGTCAGTGCGCCATTTTCCCACACTCTCTTGGCCAGTCTGAACATAGCAGTGGAAGCCTTTCCCATGCGCTTGTTGATTTCTGCATCTAGAGACAGGTTACTGGTGATAGTTGAGCCTAGGTAGGTGAACTCTTGAACCACTTCCAGAGCGTGGTCGCCAATATTGATGGATGGAGCATTTCTGACATCCTGCCCCATGATGTTCGTTTTCTTGAGGCTGATGGTTAGGCCAAATTCATTGCAGGCAGACGCAAACCTGTCGATGAGACTCTGCAGGCATTCTTCAGTGTGAGATGTTAAAGCAGCATCGTCAGCAAAGAGGAGTTCTCTGATGAGGACTTTCCGTACTTTGGACTTCGCTCTTAGACGGGCAAGGTTGAACAACCTGCCCCCTGATCTTGTGTGGAGGAAAATTCCTTCTTCAGAGGATTTGAACGCATGTGAAAGCAGCAGGGAGAAGAAAATCCCAAAAAGTGTGGGTGCGAGAACACAGCCCTGTTTCACACCACTCAGGATAGGAAAGGGCTCTGATGAGGAGCCACCATGTTGAATTGTGCCTTTCATATTGTCATGGAATGACAAAGGAGTATAATGTAGGAAACTGGGGAATTGTCCACTTTGGGAGCAAGAATAGAAGGGAAGCATATTATCTAAATGGTGAGAGATTGCAGAGCTCTGAGATGCAGAAGGATATGGGTGTCCGAGTGCATGAAACGCAAAACGTTAGTATGCAGGTACAGCACGTAATTAAGAAAACTCGCAGAATGTTATCATTTATCGTGAGTGGAATTGAATACAAATGTAGGGAGGTTATGCTTCAGCGACACAGGGTATTGGTGAGCCCACATCTGGAATATTGTGTACGGTACTAGTCTCCTTCTTTAAGGAATGATGTAAATGCGTTGGAGGCAGTACAGAGAAGGTTTGCGAGACTAATATCTGGAATGGGTGACCTGTTATCCGAGGAAAGATTTAACAGGCTGGGCTTGCATCCTCTGGAATTTAGAAGAGTAAGAGGCGACATAATTGAAACATATAAAATCCTGAGGGGACTTGACAGGGTTGCTTTGGAAAAGATGTTTCCCCTTGTGGGAGAATCTCGAACTCGGCGTCACTGTTAAAAAATAAGGGATCGCCCATTTAAGACAGAGATGAGGAGAATTTCTTCCTCTCAGAGGGCCGTGAGTCTTTGGAATTCTCTTCCTCAAAAGGCAGTGGAAGCAGAGTCTTTGATTTTTTTAAAGGCAGAGGTAGGTAGATTCTTGATAACCAAGTTGGGGGGTGGGTGGGTGGGGGGAAGGTTATCAGGAGCAGGTGGAAATGCGGAGTCATCAGTTCAACCATCAGCTTATTGAATGGTGGAGCAGGCTCGAGGGGTTGAGTGGCCTACTCCTGCTCCTAATTTGTATGTTCATACGTATATTCGTATATAACAGGGTATATCTAATACATCCTCTTTATTAATTTAAACCCCTATAGTATCTGAATTACCTCCTCTTTAACCATTGCCTGGGGTGCATCTTCTTCCTTGGCAAAGACAGACGAAAAGAATTCAGATAATACCTCAACTATGCCCGCTACCTCCATATGTAAATCCCCTTTCTGATCCCTCATCGACCCCACTCCTCCTTTTACCACCCTTTTACTATTTCTCTGTCGATAGAAAAGTTTGGGATTTCTTTTAATGCTAGCTGCCAGTCTGTTTTGAAGGGTACAATTATAAAGTGGCTGCAGCCAAGAGTGACCTGGGAGTATTTCTGATCAAATGGTTGAAGGTGGCAGGGCAGGTTGAGAAAGTGGTTAATACGTCAATGGGATGTTGGCCTTTTTAAATAGAGGCATCCAGTACACAAGTCAGGAAGTTATTATGAACATTTGTGAAGCACTGGGTTCACCTCAACTGGCGAAATGTGTACAATTCTGGACACGACACTTCAGAAGAATGTGAATGCTTTAGAATGGGTGTAGAAAGGATTTACAAGGAAGGTTCAAGGGATGAAAAACTTCAGTTCCATTGATAGGTTGGAGAAGCTGTGGTTGCTCTCCTTCGAACAGCGAAGGCTGCGAGGAAATTTGATAGAGGTGTTCCAAATCATGAGGGGTCTAGACAGAGTAGATAGAGAGGAAGAGTTCCTCTTGGCAGAAAGGTCAATAACCAGAGGACACTGCTATAAGGCGGATGGAAAAAGAACCAGCCGTGACATGAGGAAAAACGTATTTTCATATCGAGTGGTTAGGATCTGGAATCTTCTGCCTGCGAGTCTGATGGAGACAGATTCAATTGTGGCTTTCAATGTGGAATTGGACAAGCACCTGATGAGAAAATCTTTGCATGGCTATGGAGAAAGGGCAGAAGCATAGGACTAGTGAGGTGCTCTTACAGCTAACCAGCATGGAAACAACGGACTGAATGGCCTCCTTCTGTGTTGTAAACATTCTATCATTATATGCTGACTGCTGCATCTTGCTGGTCACAAACTGTCTGTTCAGTTTTTAAACTTAAAACTGTGGAAGTGGTTTCAAGGTAATTAATTTCATACGAAGGGCTTTGAAGGGTAATCATGGCAGACTGTGGGGAACTGGCTACAAAACAGTCATCAAAGTCGGGGTTTATGTAGTTATTCAGACTGGCAAAAGGTAAGAAGTATTGTGTGACAATTCATGTCAATGGGTTAGCGCTGTGCAAATGCGTTCCCTTGTTTGGTCCATTCCGAAGATTACGGCACACAATATTAATAAGCAGCTGAGCACACAGCACAAAGCAAAAGTTAAGGGCCCGATAACACTCCAGCTGTAGTGCTGAAGATCAGTGCTCGAGAACTAGCGACAACGCTAGCCAAGCTGATCCAGTGCAGTTACAGCAGTTACAGCACTAGGATTCAACTGATATCGTGGAAAGTTGCTCAGTTACACACTGCCTAGAAAAGTAGGGAAACACTGACTTGTTAGCACCCAATCAACCTTCTCCCAATCAACACCAAATCTTTCCTTGTGCTGGGTGCGACTCTCCTTTCAACGTATCTCTCATAAATAAACCTTAATCTTTTTCTGTATTTTCGAGAGCTTTGTTAACCTGTATTGCTATTTTATTGATTTTTATATCTGTACCCCTGAGTCCCATTGATCCTCGACGCAATTTAGATTATCATTGTCCAAGGAATATGGGTTCTCAGTCTTCCTACCCAAATGTGTAAGTGTACATTTATCTGCATTAAAATTCATTTACAATTTCGTTAAAATAAAGTATCTTCCTCGCAATCTGCCTTTGGATTAACTATTGCTCCAAGTAGATGTCATTGGTGAATATTGCAATTGTACGTCCTTTTTCTGAGTCGAAATCATTTATGTTAAATATGAGCAACAGTACTCCCAGCACCAGTTCTTGTCACACAATACTTCTTGGACAGTTCTAACTGCTGATACAGTGCATCTTTCTCAGTTGCAGTGACGGCGACTGGGTAAGTTGTAAATAAATAAAGGAACATTTTAAACATTATCGTCCTGTCACATTATAAGCAGTAGTGATGCAGGAAATCCAGCATCATCAGTTTTGAACAGAATCTGAGAACGACTAGTGCCAGATCTGTGATTAATCAGATGCGTATTGAAATATAAATATATGCATTATTGTGATTATTAACGTATTATGCTAATTATGATATAATATGCTTATTCAGATCACAGATATCCTAGACTAATATCCGGAGACTCCCCATGCTCAGGCAGACTGGAGATCCAGTACGGTGAAACCTGGGGAACAGTGTGTGACCTTGACTGGGATTTGAAAGACGCCAATGTGGTCTGTCGTCAGCTTCAGTGTGGAGTCGCCTTGTCTGTGCCAAGATATGCCCATTTTGGAGAGGGCACTGGGCTCTTACGGACTGATATATTTGAATGCACTGGAAACGAGTCCAGTTTATTGGACTGCCGCCTTTTTCAAAGAACCCAGGAGTGCAGCCACAGGAAGGATGCCAGTGTCATCTGTTCCGGTGAGTACAGACTTACTGAAAAGCAGACAACTTCCTGCTTAATATTTGGAAAACAAAGGAAGGTGGCATTCCCATGTTTCTGTCTGAAATGTTCATATCTAAACTAGTCATTATAGTTCACTGTCACTGCTATCGGTTTGGTGTAACGTGATACAAAATACCCGCAATTACTGGTAAACAAGATGGTTCTAAATCTTAACATTTATTCTGCAAGAAGCAGAATTTTCGCAAGTTTGTTTCCCACTGCACCGAATGTATATTTAGAATTGAATATTGGCTGCAACAGTTGGGAGTTGACTAAATGAATATGCACTGGCCTATTTCGATACTTTAATTTTAACACCACGAATGATCCGACATTACAATAGCCTTCTGACCCTCCCTGACCACGTCATTATTCTTATCATAAATACATTAAAACAGGTCCTTCGGCCCACCGAGTCTCTGCCGACCAACAACCACCCATTTATCCTACTCCTACATCACCTACCATTCTCCTAGCACCTACCCACAGTAGGGGTAATTTACAATGGTCAACTTACTTTCGACCTGCAAGTCTTTCGCTGTGGGATGAAACCAGAGCACGAGGCAGAATTCCACGCATTCACAGGGAGAACGTGCAAACTCCGCACAGACAGCACCCAGAACTGAACCCAGGTCACTGGAGCTGCGATGCTAACCACTGTTCCACTGAACCCACGTTAACACTTACTGAACGGCAGGGTATAAAAGAACGGCTGTAGTCTAGCACTGCTCAGTGCAATCAGGCCAGAAGTGAAAGATTACAAAGTTATTTTATAGAATGTGTGCATTTTACTCGCTAAATATGACAGGATCGGACACATATCCACATGATCAGTACAGAGCTTTCAGTTGCACCAGCCTGTTCCATCATTCAGTTAGATCATACCTGATATGTTCTTCAAAGTCTCTTTACCTGCCTTTGAACTAGATTCCTTGATCCACCGAGATAACAAAATTCTAACAATATTAGTCTTGAAAACTTAGATTAGATGTAACATCCACAGCTCTTTACTCTGGAAGTTGTTAAGGAATGTTCCAGATTTCCACTGTTATTATAGAAAAATGTGTTTCCGAATTGTTCTCTGAGGCCCAACTATCTTCTGGTGCTTGGTCAGTTACCTTCCCACCATCAAAATATCAGAAGTTCGGCTTTTTGCTGATGATTGCATGGTCTTTAGTTCCATTCACAATTCCTCGGATTAAGAAATAGTTCATGCCCACTTACATCAAGATCAGGACATTATTTAGACTTGGGCTGATGGGTAGAAAGGAACATACTCACCACCTCCGTGTCAGGTAATCACTATTTTCAACAAGAGAGACAATAACATCTCCCCTAGCTATTAATATCAGTGAATTCACTACCACCATCAAATCCTACTAGGTGTTGTCATTGACAAGAAACTGAACGAGACCATTCACAATAATGTAGTGGCGAAGGGAGCAGGTCAGATGATCTGCATTCTGTGGCAATAAGCTCACCTGCAGAATTCCCAAAGACTTTCCAGCAGCTGGAAGACATAGGCTGGGAATGTGAAAGGACATGACTCTTCCAAATTTCAGGGAACCCAGCCACAGTTTGTGTAATCCTTCATCATAATGAGGGGAGGCAGTGGCGTGGTGCTCATGTTACTGGACTAGCAATCCAGAGTCCCAGGCTAATTCATGGGACGCTGGTTCAATTCCCACCATCGCAGCATGTGGAATTTAAATTCAGTTAATAAATCTGGAATTGAAAACTAGTCTCAGTAATGGTGACCATGAAACCATTGTCGATTGTTATTAAAAAAAAATGTTGTTCAGTCATATCCTTCGGGGATGAAATCTGCCATTGTTACCTGGTCTGGCCGAAGTGTGACGAGAGACCCACAGCAATGTTGTTGACTCTTAACTGTCCTCTTACATAGCCTAACAAATCACCCTGTTGTGAAAGGCAACGAGGCATGAACAACGAATGCTGGCCTTGCCTGCGACACCCACATCTGATGAATGAATAAAAAACAGAAACTTTTGAAGCCAAGGAATCATTCTAGTATCTGTTCTGCTGCACACTCTCCCTGGTCAACATATCCTTCCCAATGCATATTGCCCATAGCTGAACATTGCACCAGATGGGGGCTGACCAGTTTCTTTTTTAGCTGCAGCATCATTTCTAGCCCCTTGTATTCCATTCCACTAGATATAAAGCACAGCATTCCATTGGCTGTTTTGATTTTCGCTCCTGCAATTGCCCATGACACTGAAGTCTCTTTACCCTGTGCTGCGTCCGGCTTTTCACCATTTAGAAAGCACTGAAATCTTTTTAATTCCAAACTGGAGACCTCACACTCACCAATATTGAAATAGTTTTACACAGTCATTGAATCATTTTTTTTTTGTAAAGTTATGCTTAAAATATACATGATTGCAATATGGCTGATGGTTTCTTACAATGGCAATATTGAATATGTCAATTGTATGTGGCTTTCTATCCAGTCATCTAAATCATTAATAAATATGGTGAACAGTTGAGGTTCCTGCGGGACGGCGCCATCACAGCCTGCCAGTTAGATGATCTGCCCATTATCCCTGCTGTCCATCTCCTGCCACTAAACTAACGTCCTAAGTAGGTCAGTAATTTTCCCTAAATTCTATGAGCTTCACCTTTAGCCAACAATCAGTTCCGAGGGATTTTGTTGAGTGCTTTCTGGAAGTTCATCTGAATAACATCCATTGAGGTTCCCCTGTCCTCTACTTTAGTTACCTTCACAAAATATTTGATCAGGTTCATCAAGCATGATCTACATTTTACAAATCCACGCTGGCGCTCTCTGATTAGCTGTAACTTTTCAAGGTGATCAGACACTCCATCTTTAAATGTACACTCTAGTAATTCCCTGACAACTGCTGTTAGGCTCACCAGTCTTTTAAACCGGTGGCTCTAGTCACTGACTCCAGTTTAACAGACAAAACAGAACACCATCCGAACGATCACCCTGTCCTACCTAGAAGGACGAGGACAGCAGATGCATGGGAACACCATCTGCATGTTCTCCTCCGAAGCACACACCATCCTGATTTGGAACAATATAACTGGTCCTTCACTGTCGCTGTGTCAAATCCTGGAACTCCCTTCCTGACAGCAATGTGAGTGCACTGAAAGCGCATGCACTACAGTGGTACAAGAAGGCGGATCACCACCATCTTTGCAAGGGCAGTTCGGGATTGGTAATAAATGCTGTCCTAGCCGAAATTCCCATCCCCTGTGAAAGAATAAAAAATACCTCCTGTTCCCCTCTGCACCGAATTCTTACTCTTAGCAAACTCTCACTTCCCACTGTTTTCATAATGTAATCAGTTAACATTGCAATCATTGGTTACACTCTGCCTCACTAGAAGTCTAAAAATAGAAACATAGAAAATAGGAGTAGGCGTAGGCCAGACAGCCCTTTGGAGCCTGCTCCGCCATTCAAAAAAAGTCATGGCCTATCATCTAATTCAGTACTCTGTTCCCGTTTTTCCCCATATCGCTTGATTCCTTTGGCATTAAGA
Source organism: Heterodontus francisci (assembly GCF_036365525.1). Taxonomy (NCBI): domain Eukaryota; kingdom Metazoa; phylum Chordata; class Chondrichthyes; order Heterodontiformes; family Heterodontidae; genus Heterodontus; species Heterodontus francisci. Next base: position 23,368 of record NW_027141830.1, read on the forward strand.
AAGATATCTATCTCCTTCTTGAATATATTTAGAGATCTGCCCTCCACTGCCTTCTGTGGTAGAGAATTCCGCAGGTTCACCACCTTCTGAGTGAAGACATTTCTCCTCATCTCGGTTCTAAATGGCATACCCCATATCCGGAGACTGTGACCCGTGGTTTTGGACTCTCCAGCCAGCGGGAACGTCCTCCCTCCATCTAGCCTGTCTAGTACTGTTCGAGTTATATAGGTTTCTCTGAGATCCTCTCTCATTCTTCTAAACTCTCGTGAATATAGTCCGAGTCGAACCGATCTCTCTTCATACGTGAATCCTGCCATCCCAGGAATTAGCCTTGTAAATCTACTTTGCACACTCTTCATGGCAAGGGCATCCTTCCTCAGATAAGGAGACCAAAACTGCACGCAATACTCCAGGTGTGGTCTCACCAAAGCCCTGTATAGGTGCAGTAACATCTTGCTCCTTTACTCAAATCCTCTTGCAATGACGTCCAATATTGTATGCTTTTTGAGGCACATTCGAGATGCAACAGTCTAGACAGTTTCCAGCTGACAGTAATTACCCGAGTTCGCACAATCACAGCTGATTGACAGCTTACTGCTAACCTGACTTGCCCTGTTAACTGCGAACAATGAACTGCCTTGCAGTTTGGTTTTTAATTCCAAGCCAATTGCTAAATGTTAAGGCTAGATTTCAGTCTTAGCCACTAATTACCAAATTCCAAACTTCCCACTCTGCTTACAACAGATGCAGATAAAGGTACAGTCTATGCTTGCACACTTTGCCTTAACTCTACTTTACTGCATTGCAGAAGAACATTCCCCATGCAGGCAATTGCAGTTAAAGAGGACAGTCCTGACACCGGTTTCAAGGGCAAATAGAGTTGAGCAATAACTGCCACCTCTGCCAGAGATGTCCACATCCGCATAAAGAAAAGCAGCTCCTATATGGGCTTGTTTTGCATTTGTTCTCCAGATCTTCTATAGCTCATCTATCAAACCCCTGAACCATTTTAAACACATCAACTAAATAAGCTGTAATCCTTCTAAACCAAATCTACTACAAACAAAGTTTATGCAACTTGTCTTCATAATGTAACGCTTTAAGCATTGTTGCCATTCTAGTGACACTGTCCTGAACAACCTCCAAAGCCAATGGTTTTGTGAAGTGCCGTGCCCAAACGTGACAACAGATACAACAGAAACATCACATCCTTCATCGTTTACATTCCAAAATCCAAGAGATAAAGACCAACAATCGATTAGCGTTTGCAAGAAGAGCTGTTAATTTTTGAGTGTTCAGCCAACTTCTTGAAGAGGTCCTGTAGTAATTATTGTGATGAAAGTACACAGACCTGAAACATAACTCTCTTGCTCTCTCCACAGATGCTGCTAGCCCTGCTCAGTATTTCCAACATTTTCTGTTTTATTTCAGATTTCCAACATCTGCAGTATTTTGCTTTTGTGTTGCTGTGGTAATTCTAATTGCTTTTTGATAGATAATTTGTGTAAAGTATGGATAGATAATCGTGTACATAAGATTCAACTTTTATACCCATTTTCTATTTTGCTGTTTCTATGCAGAGGATGATTTATAAATTATTTGGATTTGGATTGGTTTCCAATACAGGGAAACATGGACCTCGATTGGTTGATGGGACGAACAGATGCTCTGGCCGGGTGGAGGTGCTGCACAGAGACCAGTGGGGGACGCTGTGTGATATGTACTTTGATCTGGAAGACGCCAACGTGCTCTGTGAGCACTTGCAGTGTGGGACAGTAACCTCAATCCCGGGAGGAGCTCACTTTGGGAAGGGAGCCGGTCCAGTGTGAAAGGAAAGTTACAGGTGTCGGCGGAATGAGACACGATTGTGGGATTGTCCTGTTTCATCCTGGGAACAGTTTAGCTGCTCCCATGAAAATGATGCCAGTGTCATCTGTACGGGTGAGTCATCTCAGTCAATTGAACTGAAATACACCAACTGTTCTGCTGTCAAGTATCATTGACTATTTCCACAGGTCGCTGATTCACTAGTTTTGCTGATCCCATGCTGCCTTTGACACTAAGATTCTGAGATGTGTTTGTCGGTTTATTGGTCTGAATTAAATTACAAATGAATCAAAGAGCTTCACTCCAGTAAACATTGAATACATACAATGTCTCGTGATTAGTACTTACCGCCCATACAATATCTCTTTTGTGGTAAATCTAGGGCATTATTCAAGGGGCATAGAATCAGCAATTTGCTCCCAGGACCACTGCCACAGAATGGAAATGTTGCTCGAGCATTGAAACTGTGATCAATGTTGGCCGTTTAAATATGAATTATCATGGAATTCTCTGCAAAGATCAGCTGTCAAATAGAAAACACTGTGAACTTGTTTCCAGCTAAATAACATGAGATAAATTTTAATTTCCATTACATTAAGGGCAATAAAATGATAGTGAGTGAAGTAACTCGTTATTTCACCAATATGCCATGTCTTTGATTATTTCACAAACTTGATGTAAATTACAATTCTCCCAGTTATCCCTCAACCAGCGCCTTCTTATAACAAATTATCTGCTCAGTTAACTGATCGTTGTACGTGGGACATTGCTCAACGCAAATTGCTCCCACGTTTCACAATTGAAAATATAGGTAATAAAAACAGTAAGTACTGAAAATACTCAGAGGTTCTGGCAGCATCTGTAGAGAAATAACCTTTCTGGTGGCAGTAAATTCTGAGATATTTTGCTTCAGTTTCACCATTCTCAATGTGTTTCATATTGTAGATGAAAATTGGTCACTGAGGCTGACTAATGGGGGAAGCTGGTGTGATGGGCAAGTGGATATTTACTACAATGGCAGCTGGGGGAGATTGCAGGATAGACACTGGACCCTGAATGATGCCAACGTTGTCTGCATGCAACTGGGCTGCGGTGAAGCGACAGCCGCTTATAAATATTCAAAGGACGGAAAGAGAGAAGGACCCGTCTGGGTGAATGATGTCCAGTGTGAAGGAAACGAATTGCAGCTCCAGAACTGCAGCTTCATCACATTGAATTCGTCTATCACTGACAGTATGGATATAGGGGTCCTGTGTTCAGGTAAACAAATTCTTCACTGCTTTTACAATAACAAGGATGTGAAATGTCTAATCTGCTGAGAAAAGTGATAATCTTGGTTACTTGTTCCTGGGTGTCTCAGACCAGTAATTTCACTTGGAGGCAGGGGGTGAGGATGGTGGGCGGTCGGGGAGCTGGGGCTGGATGGTGGTCGTGTGCAGAAAGAGAGGACATGGACACAATTAAACAGCAAGAACTTTTTTTATTACAGAACTTTCAATTAACACATACATCACAAGGAGACGAACAGGAATATAATCGGACTGAAAACTGACAAAGAGCCAAACAAAGAGATGTTAGAGTGGGTGACTAAATTCTTAGTCAGATGGTTGGATTTGAAGAGCTGGAGACACGGAAATATTTCGGGTGAAAATTCGGATCTGGGGGGGAGGGGGTTAGATGGTTAAAGGCAAAACTGAAAGTTATGGGCAATGGAAGTGGGTGAAGTACAAGCAGCTGGATTCAGAGAAAGGCAGAGCTCTTGAAATGGTTCAGGCTGGAGGCGGTTATATTGATGGCAGGGGGAGAGCATGAAGGGTCTGAACATGACGATCATAATTGAAAACTCGAGGCATTGGCGGCAGGGAAACCATTAGAACAGTGAGTTCAGTGGCACTCCTGAAAGGGGCTTCATGTAGGGCAGGCAACAAAGCTTTGGATGAGCTGATGTTTCTGGAGTATGCAGGATGGATGATCGCCCAGGTTAACATTGAAATATTCGATTCTGCAGGCAACAAAGCATGGGTGAGCATTTCTGCAGCAGATGGGCTGAGGCAGGAAGGTGGGTGAATGATGACAGAGGTTAAAGATAAAGGTCTTGTGATAAATAGAATATGGAATTGGACTCTGAGCTCTGGTATCAAATCCAGCAGCGAGCTTGCAATCAGTTCCCTTGTACAGTATGTAAGTAGGCCTCACAGCTGTGTGGGAGTTTTTCTGGTGGAAGTTTCATTAGGCTGTGTATAAAAGTAGACAGATGTTTTGGACTTACCCTTGAAAGTTCTATTGTGCAGCATGAAAATGCAGGCATATGTTCTGGGGATGTTTTATTCTGCAGAATGTAACTGTGGACAGATGTTTTGGATTGTTCCAATGAACATTTATTTACATATGGCAGAGTGGAACTTACAACGTGTGAGATATTTAATGATTCAGTTTTGATACCGATTGGTTAGAGTAAGTATTTTCTTCGGACACAGCGGAAATCTTGGCCTCACAGCTCCTGTCTTTACAATCGGCTCCAGTCTGACAGCTCCCATTTCTGGCTTCATGAGCATTCCTCATTTTAATTGCGCACCATTGGCGGCTGTGCTTTGAACTGCGAAGGTCACACACTCCAGAATTACTTGCTTAAATCACTTTGCCTGTCAACCTCTCTTTCCTGCTTTAAGATCCTCCATAAAAACTAACTCTTTGACTTTGCTTTTGGTCATCTTAGGTGCTTTGTGTTAAAATTTCTTTGATATCACTCCTGTTTCGCGCCTTGGAATCTTTTATAACGTTAACGGCGCTAGAGAAATGCAAGTCACTAGTTAGTTAAGGAAAGAGGAGAAGGCAGTAAATGTCTGACCAAGAAAACAAATAAGGGTAACATGCATGGACAAGGAACAGATAGAGTTATATAACATGAGTATAAATTGACAGTTAATCACGTGACTGCTTGCCTTGGAACAACGAACACAGCATTCAAAACATAAAAGGGGAACTGGAGACCATAACTTGTCAAAGGCAGATCTAGTAGGACATCTGAAACATTCCTGTTCTTTATATTCCATGTAATAAGTAAGTGTAAACAGATATTCTGTTGTATAGTTTTATTTACCTTTCGAAGGCGCATTTAACATGTTTGATTTATCTGGTGATGGGACAATAAGTTGGATTGAGTGCTGAGGTGAATGTGTGTTGAACTTATAATGCTCATGTACTGTTGTCCAACAGACCACGTGCAGCTAAGGCTGTCCGGCGGTGGAAGCCCATGTACTGGCCGAGTGGAGATTTATTACAATGGGACATGGGGCTCAGTTTGTGCTGATTCCTGGGATCTGGCGGGCGCTGACGTGATTTGAAAACAGCTGGGTTGTGGAAAGGCATTGGACATGTCACTTCCTGCATCTTGTGGACCAGGCTCAGGGCCAGTTTGGTTGGATGAACTGAACTGTTACGGTAACGAATCATTTCTCTGGGAATGTCCCTCAGCATCGTGGGGTAACCACGACTGTTCTCATGAAGAAGATCTGAGGATCATGTGTTCAGGTAAGGGTGCTTCCATGTGCCCATTTTCCGTAATGTTGCGCACGTGGCGTCACAGGGAAGATATTACATCGAATTCCATGCAATGCACAGCACAGAATCTGGCCATTCGGCCCAACTGTTCAATTTGGTGTTTATGTTGCCCACGAGTATCGCCCCACTTTACTGCATCTAACACTCTTTGCATGTCCTCCTACTTCTTTCTCCCTCATGTAACTATTCAGCTTTTCCTTAAAGACATCGGTGCTATTCAACTCAACAATTGCTTGTGTTCGGAATTCCAAATTCAAACCGCTCCCTACGTAAAAATCAAAATCTCCTGAATTTCTTATGAGATGTATTCATGATTATCCTATATTTATGATCACTAGCTTCGGCCTCTGTCACTTTATAAGTGATTAGTGTCTTTGTATCCCGAGATCTCGTTGCTGCTCTACATCATTTTCACTCTTATTTTGCAAGAAATAGGTGGCCTCCTTATTCTTCCGACCAACACTCACCACCTCAGACTTATCTGTATTAAAACTAATTTGGTAATTCTATGCCCATTCGGCCCATTTAGTCACGTCTTCCCGTATTTTGTCTGTCTTCCTTCGTGTTAACTGTATCCCCAAATTGCTGTCATCTTCAATTTTGAAATTATGTCTCCCATGCCAAAGTCCAAACCGTTTGTGTAAATATTGATCAGCAGTGAACTCAGCCCAAAGGAACACCACTTCCCACATTCTGCCATTCTGGGTTACCACTTTTTGTAGCTAGTTTTCTACCAAACCTCCACTGATCTCTTGAGTCCACATGCTCCGACCCCAGTCATGATCCCACCATGTAGTACCTTGTCAGTGGTACTTCTGAAAAAAGGAACTTGCATATTGCATCGACTGCAGTATCCCCGTTATCTTTCTGTAACTTCTTCAAAGAATTCAATAACATTGTTTCTTCTTCTGTTGTGAAAACCATGTTCATTATTTTTTATTACATTATGGGCTGTCGGTGTTTTTCTATTGCTTTTCTGAAATAATTACTGGAAATCAGTGAACACAACCGGTGCAGCATGGGTTGAGCTGTGCAGTATGAACATACAACGAGTTATCAATCTAACTATCTGGATATTTCTTGTGTCATTGACAGAGCACAAAGAGATGCGGCTGGTGAATGGGAAGCATCGCTGTGAGGGGAGAGTGGAAGTGTTCTACAATGGCACCTGGGGAACAGTGTGCTCGGATACACTTGATAGACCTGATGCAGAAGTGATCTGTAAACAATTACAGTGCGGTCCCCTCAGTTCTATCGATTATTACACTCAGTCATTCGGAGAAGGATCCGGACCCATTTGGTTCGATGGGATGGAGTGTATTTCACACGAATCGTTCCTTTGGCAGTGTCGAACCGAACCGTGGGGTAAACACAACTGTGAACACAGGGAGGATGCTGGCGTTGTTTGTTCAGGTAACACGACACACCTCTCAATGTGCGAGTGTCATTTCAAACTTTTGTGTCTGATACAGTCAACATGTTTCTCTTCTCAACAGAAGCAAAAGTAATTAAGGAGCAGCCCCATAGATCAAAGGACTGCTTTCGAGAACATGGTTGTAAACGTGTACTTTCACAAGGTGCTACTTCATCTTTATTGCATCAACTATGTGACTGGTACTCCTGTCTTATACCACATTAATAATAATCGTTGATTCTTTTTGACAGACTCGGGACAATGGTTGCGCCTGTTTGGAGGTAAAACGAAATGCTCCGGGAGAGTGGAGATATTGTGCAATAACATCTGGGGCACGGTGTGTGATGACTCCTGGGATATGGCCGATGCCAATGTTGTCTGCAGAGAGCTGAGTTGTGGCCACGCTCTAATGGCCCCAGGAGGGGCCACGTTCTTTCAGGGTGACGGTGTTATCTGGCTGGATGAGGTGAAGTGCACTGGAAGTGAATCTTCTCTGGCCGACTGTCCTTCCTCATCGCGGGCTCAAACTGACTGTGATCACAAGGAAGATGCCAGTGTGATTTGTTCTGGTGAGGGTGGCAGGATTTGGAGAGTGGGGTTAGGGTTCCTTGTTTTGTTAAATTGACTCATTACTTCAGGAAATTAATAACAGTATTTATTGTTTAAATGCAAAGTGCTGAAATTTCATCCTCCTGAACTTTTTGTACAATATATTCCACAGGACCCGATGTGCCTCCAATTGCTGTCTCGTCCACATCTACAGGTACTTACCAGTATTAGTGTTCCAGCTCGTGTTAGGTTTTGTATTAGTTGAATTGGTATTGCGGCCATTTTCTGAAGATACTATGAGCACGTTCTCGCTGACTGGAACGTTTTATTCCTCACCGCATATTTCATATTGTCAGGTTGAAACTCTTCTAATGCCAGTTTCTGGCTGTACCTGAATTGTCCTGTACTCAGCAGAAACATGGGGACACTTTGCCTTTGATTTAGAATGGTTCACACTTTCCTCTGGTGCAATGTGCACCACACATACTGAGGAATGTTCAGCCCGACTCATTGCCCAGAAGCAGTGGATATAATATTAAATAACTATTGTAAATATTTTATCACACAAGACGGACTGTGTCTGTGTTAAACCTTTCTTTATTTTTGTCATTAAGAACAGGGATATACAACTACTTTCATCCTAGTTGCGGTCTGCTTCGGAGTCCTGCTAATCTGTGTGTTGATCTCACTGATGGTGGTTGTACTGAAAAAGTCAATTCGAAGAGGTGAGGCTCATCTCTTACCGCGGATCCAACACAAGATCCCAGATATTGTGTCATATACTTGCAAGACTCTCGTTCATTGCAGCTTTCTATGAAATGTCAAGTGACCTTGTTAGAAATACATAGTAATCTTTTTTTTGCTGTTTTGCTGCATTCAGTGTGCTCCAGAATTAGTAAAATGTGACATTTAAAATGGAGACTGATTTGAAGTGTCCACATTCACTTTGAGAGTTCATCACATAATACATGAAACTCTGCAAGAATTTACTTATTGTAACTATGGATCAGGACGTTTAATTGAAACTTTTGAGCTGTACATTCAGCAGTTTATTTGACTGTTAATCTTCATTCATCAATTGGGAATCAATTCCAACCTTCAAATTCTGGCTCTGGGCACGCAATCTCGAGCTGTCTAACCGGGTCTGTCCGTTATTTTGACAAGTGATACTTGTTTAGGACCTTCTGCATTCACCAGCCATGATTCTACATTCCAAAGCAAGGCTTCCAATCATATTTCAAATCTCTCCTAATTTATAATAACAAATGGAACTCTTAATAAAAAAAAACACGTTACATAATAATTTTGACTTCTCACAGAAAATGCACTCTCTCACTCTCCCTCTCTCTCTCTTATTACGAAAGATTCTACAGCGAGGGCAGCATAGGCATATTATCTCTTCCGAGGACATGACCAGATAAGGCTCTGAAACAAGACAATCCTAAAGCTGAAAAGATCGAGCCTTGTAACCTCACTAGACTGGCAGTATTTTACAAACGATCACAAGTACGAGAACAGGTCAGAGAGTGATGGAGTAATAGAATTATACAGCACCGAAACAGACCCCGCAGCTCATCGTGTCGATGCTGCCAACAAGAACCTATCTATTCTAATCCCATTTGCCAGGACTTGGCTCTTAGCCTTGTATGTTGTGGCATTTCAAGTGCTCATCCAAATACCTTAAATGTTGTGAGGGTTCCTGCCTCTATCACCTCTTCAGGCAGTGTGTTCCAGACTCCAACCATCCTCTGGGTGAATATCTTTTTCCTCAAATCCCCTCTAAACCTCCTGCCCCTTACTTTAACTCTATGCCCCCGGTTACTGATGCCTCCGCTAAGGGAAATAGTTTCTTCCTATCTATCCCATCAATGGCCTTCATAATCAGGTCCCCGCTCAGCCTTCTCTGCCCTTAAGAAAACGACCCTCGCCTATCCAGTCTCTCTTCATAGTTGAAATGCTCCAGCCCAGGCAACATCCTGATGGATCTCCTCTGCACACTCTCCAGTGCAATCACATCCTTCCTATTGTGTGGTGCCCAGAACTGTGCATAGTACTCCAGCTTTGCCGTAACTAGCATTCTATACAGCTCCATCATAGCCTCCCGGCTCTTATATTCTATGCCTCGGCTAATAAAGGCAAGTATCCCATATGCATTCCTAACCACCTTATCGCCCTGTGCTACCGCCTTCTATGATCTATGGACAGGTACACCAAGGTCCCTCTGACCCTTTGAATTTCCTAGGGTCCTACCATCCATCGCATATCCCCTTGCCTTGTAAATCCTCCCGAAATGCTTCACCTCACACTTCTCAAGAATAGAATCTACTTGTTGCTCTCCCATTCATCTTACCAGTCCATCTATATCACCCTGTAATTTGCGGCTTTCCTCCTCACTGTTTACAACACCACTAATTTCGTGCCATCTGCGAACTTCCTGACCACACCTCCTATATTCACGTCTAAGTCATTAATGTACTCTACAAACAATAAGGGTCCCTGCACCAACCGCTTTAGTACACCACTGGTCCCAGGCCTCCACACGCAAAAGCAACCTTAGACCATCACCCTCTGCCTCCTGCCAATAAGCCAATTTTGGATCCAATTTGTCAAATTGCATTGGATCCCATGATGTCTTACCTTCAAAATGAAACAGTGAGAGCTCAGGGCCAACATGTTCCCGTAAAGTTGAAGGGTAGGACCAACATGTCCAGGGAATCATGGATGTCAAAAGATATAGAGGATTGGATAAGGAACAAAAAAGGAGGTTTATGGCAGATTCAAAGGGCTGAACACAGCAGAGTCCATGGAGGAGTATAGAAAGTGTCGGGCGTACTTAAAAAATGAATTAGGAGAGCGAAGTGGGGACATGGAAAAACACTGGAGAGCAAGATAAAGGACAATCTCAGTGCGTTTTATAAGTATATTAAGGGCGAGATGATAACCAGGGAAAGAGTAGGGCCGATTAGGGACCAAAGTGACGAGCTGATGTGTGGAGCCCGAGGACATAGATTAGATTTTAAATGATTACTTTACATCTGTGCTCACCATGGAGACTGACGACGTAGGTGTAGAGATCAGGGAGGGGGATTGAGATATATTTGAACAAATTAGCATTGAACGGTAGGAAGTATTAGCTGTTTTAGTGGGCTTAAAATGGATAAATTCCCAGGCCCAGATGAGATATATCCCAGGCTGTTATGTGAGTCAAGGGAGGAGATAGGGGCTTTGACACACATTTTCACATCCTCTCTGGCCGCTGTAGATGTACCAGAGGACTGGAGGACAGTGAATGTGGTACCATTATTCAAGAAGGGTAGCAGGTATAAACCAAGTAATTACAGGCCTGTGAATCTAACATCAGTGGTCGGGAAACTTTTGGAAAAAATTCTGAGGAACAGGATTAATCTCCACTTGGAGAGGCAGCGATCAATCAGGGTTAGTCAGCATGGCTTTCTCAGGGGAGATCGTTTCTAACAAACTTGATTGACTTTTTCCTCAGTCAACACAGCTGTCCCCAGTCTGCTGCAGGTGAACGTATGAGTGTGCAGAAAAATAGGCACATAGACATATACGAACATACACACAACAAATCAACTCCACATTCACAATTTCTGGCTTTTTACTCTTTACTATTACCATCTCTGTGATTTGGATATGTTCGCAGATAATTTACTGTTAAACGCTTATGGGTTGTAACAGAACGTTAATCTCCCCACCCTCCATCTGGCAGGTTTTATCACGAGCAGCAACGGTTCACTGGCTGGTTTGTACCAAGCAATTTGTGAAGAGATTGGGAATATTCCACCAGGCAAAGATTCCTATCAGATCCGGCGTGCAGGTCTGTGTTTTATATTTCATACCGAATTGCATTTTCACCGAAAAAATGTCACTTCCGCTTAAATACTCCACTTTAATTGTCAGTTTACTGACTGAACCCTATCAGAAATCCGCTCACTATCACCATGTGAAGGAGTCCTATTACAGTGAGAGCGTGTCGATATCTGTGTGTATAGTAAGATGAGCAATGGGTTTGGGAAGATTCTCACCCGTGATTTCTGTTTATTTTTAACTAGCAATCAAAACCGATGATCGATTTTCCCTTCCGTCTGCACACCGATTGCCTCAGATATCTGAACACCTGAATAACAAACGCATCGGCTGTTCGTGTTATTTTTTGTTATTTTATAGTCTCTCCCACTGCAATTGAATATCATAAATCGACTGAAAATCTCTTCAATATTTCATGTATCATCACATCTTTGTAGCATTTTCTGTGTCTGCGGACTTCGAAGTCTTTATCACTATCATGTCATTTTATTCCCTTTAAACTAGACCATAAATAGTCACTGCTCTCAGGAGGAGAGAGTTACATTGACACAGATTTTATTTCTCTCGGTGACTGGATTTCTGGATCGGAAACATGTTCCCACCAGGAACTCCTTGCCTGAAAACGGTGGTTTCTTCAAAAAACCTATTCCACCACTTTGTATTCTGATGTTTATCATTAATCGTTAAATTCTGCTTCACGATACTGGGGCAAAAACCCTACCAAACCAATAAAAGTTTTGTCTTGCGCTACATTTGGGGAGCGAGTTAACCACTGATAGAAATTTCTCAGGTTAAAACAAAACACACCAAGAAGAACAACACCGTTATTAGCCTCCTTGCACTCTTTTCTGCCCCATTATCCGGGGTGGGGTTCGGTTTTGGAGCCACCACCAGCCGTCTGAGACTCTGAAAGGGAAGGACTCGGGGACAGGGGGGAGGAATTCTGGATTAAGAAACTGTGCTAACTGACTATGTTTTACACTATTGTCTCCGCTCTGATTTCTGAAATCTGACCCACGAGCTGTACTGTGTATTGTTTTAACTGCTCGCTATTTGAGCCAACATTTATGGTCCATCTCTAGTTGCACTTGAACCACTGCAATCCCTGTGGTGAATGTTTCACAAACGTGTCAGATACAAAGTTCCAGGACATTGTCACCAGATGATGACGTTTTATTGTTATTTTCTCGAACGTCCCACTCAATCTCTCCAATAACCATCCATGTTTGTGTTTCACAGTTGCTGATTCCATTGAGTCCCTCAATCAGATTGAATATTACACCAGTCACAGTTTGGGTGACACGGATCCTGGATCAGAAAATCCTGAGGGGAACTCCTCCAGTATTCAGGGTGGGTACATTTTTACTGGTTACCATCACGTTTTTTTAATCCATCACGCTGTCTGCTATCTGAAATCAAGAACTAAATATATCAGAACTTACTCACTGTAAAGTGATGCTGCTGCAGACATGAGATTTACTGAGTGATTTTAGTTGAAAAAATGGAGAAATAATTTGGAATTTAACAAAATCATCCCGATTGCACCCAGTACTTTAATGGAATGAGACATCCAATTATTGTGATTTTTGACACTTGCCTGGGCGGTTAAATGTGACATGTGTGCGTATGTTGAATGGGTAATTCAATGAGATAGATGTGTCTTTAACATGGCGGGCAGCATTTTGTCACACAGTGGCGACACACTGGGAGGGAAAATGCCGCTAGATAGCGGTGCAAATGAAACCCGACGTTTTGACACTGTTAAGTGATATTCCTGGAAGCGGCCGAGCTGGTTGGTGGAGGCTGCACTTTCAGGCGCTGGGCAGGTAATTGAATCGATAAAACAGGAAATTCATGGCAATGTTCCAAGCTATTCACAATTTAGTGAAAAGCGCGCAAGAACAGCAGTTTTCAGAGACTCTCCATCTGTAAGGAAGGGGAAGCTCAGAGGAAGCTCTATTTTGGCTGTGAAAAGCATTGTGGCACTGGGGGAGGGTGAGAGATACTGTATCGCGGTATTGGTAATCTGGAGGCTGACCGATCTTGGAGATCACAACAGAAGTATTCAGGATGAACATCCTCTCCGACTTGCAACTTACATATGCCAAGTAAAAAGAATGGAGGCCTTGAGAAGTGAGTGCAACAATTTACAATAGGTGTCAGCCACTCCGGTTTTGAGGCCTCCCATAGTGGACGACAATCAGAGATGGAGGCAGCTTCAGTCCCCGGGGGTTAGGCTGCAGCACTCAGACAGTGACAAGAATCGTGAGGCTGGAATAGAGTGTGGATGAGCAGGGCGCACAGCCGCACGCATCCAGCTTCTTGAGTGCAGAAGATGCGACCAACCAGAGATGGCTTACCATCAGAGGCTCTGCTCCTTGCAAATGTCAGA